>NW_027192933.1:0-228000 GCF_949987515.2 Delphinus delphis | reverse complement strand
ACCTCCTGAAATCGGTTTCCTGCAATTCTGCCCCGTTTTCAAGTCCTCTTGGCAGCCTTACTTCAGTCTATTTTTGGAAAATAGCTGTCACTTATAACTCTGCAGGTTTGTGAATTACAGAGACCCTGAGCTCCTTTCTTCAACTCGCTTTCTTTTGAGCTGGCCGCAACACCGCAGGATGGCTTCAGGCCCTAATCTGGTTCCGGCACGGCACGCTGAGCCTTTGGTTATTTCCTCTTCCTGGTGGGAAATGAGAGTTAAATTTGCCCGTCCAGACACCTCCAGCTAGTCTCTCATTGCTTCTCCCTATTCCTGTTCATCTTCCGCAGAAATTGTAAACTGGGCCAAACAGGAGGTTAAAGGCGCTGACTCTCCAAGTCGGGAGAGTGTTAGTAAAGGGTATGGAATGTTGCACCCGAGTACCAGGGGAGGAAAACTGAGACATATTTGAACACGTCTCCCGTTCACACGGTTGATCGTACTCGGGGTTCCACATGCATGTTTTAGCTGAAGGAAGAATACCTTAAACCTGGAGAGTTGAGACCCGTGTAATGGGTACCATGCAATATGACTTCAAAGGGTCTTCATTTGCTCACCGAACCTCTCCAATCCTATCACTGCTGCGTTCATGCCCCTGTACACATGCTTGATTCTCTTTCGGAGACATAGCAATCCATAGGTTTTAAGATACTTACTAGTCAGGTACATTCTTAGGCGTTTAATATGCGGTGTTGAGTCCATTTTGTTGAGCAAGGAGTAGCTCTTGTCTATCCATATTTGGCTTAAGGAACTTTATCTGTGCTCATTTCAATCTCTGGTTTTATGCAGCACCCCAACTCACCTTTCCCCTTAAGCAAGCATAAGTTGGTTTTCTAAATTTGAGACCCTGTTCTGTTTTGGAATGCAGTTCCTTTGTAGCCAAGTTTACATTCCGTGTATTAGTGATATCTTATGATGTTTCTTTTTCTGTGTGACTTATTTCAGTTAGAATCATCGTACCTGAATCCACTCATTATGCTGCTATGGGCCTGTTGACATAGATTTCATTGCTGAGTGATACTGCATTGTACGTAAGTACCACAAGTTCTTTATCCATTTTTCACTTTCTGTGATATTGAACTTGTACGGTAAACGAGGTTCTTGTAAACGGAGGCGTCCCAAACTTTGGGGTGGCTGTGTCTTTTTGATTTTAATTTCCCTAAGCTATAGGACCATAAGTGGAAGTGCCCTAGGGTCTGTTGCTTTGTTTTTTAGATGTTTCAGGAAACACCATACACTTCTCCTGAGTGTCTGTTGGCAATTTACATCCCGCCCATCAGCATAACAAGGCTCCCAGTTCTCCATGGCCTGTCCTGCCTTTTTGGATTTTACACTTTTTTCAGATGGACCTTTTGATCGGGGAGAAGTGAGACTTCATTGTAGTGCAGATTTCCTTTGCAAGTTTGCTTGGTTGGCCAAAAAGGGCGTATGCGTTTTTTCCTGAATATATTCAGGAAAAAACGCATACGCCCTTTTTGGCCAAGTGCATCATTGTGGACGTTCTGCCTCTTTTCCTATGCTTTCAATGCAATTCCAGTCTACCTCCTGAAATCGGTTTCCTGCAATTCTGCCCCGCTTTCAAGTCCTCTTGGCAGCCTTACTTCAGTCTATTTTTGGACGATAGCTGTCATTTATAAGTCTGCAGGTTTGTGAATTACAGTGCCCCTGAGCTCCTTTCTTCAACTCGCTTTCTTTTGAGCTGGCCGCAACACCACAGGATGTCTTCAGGCTCTAATCTGGTTCTGGCATGGCACGCTGAGCCTTTGGTTAATTCCTCTTCCTGGTGGGAAATGAGAGTTAAATTTGACCATCCAGACACCTCCAGCTAGTCTCTCATTGGTTCTCGCTATTCCTGTTCATCTTCCACAGAAATTGCAAACTGGGCCAAACAGGAGGTTAAAGGGACTGACTCTCCAAGTGGGGAGAGTGTTAGTAAAGCATCTGGAATGTTGCACCCGAGTACCAGGGTACGAAAACTGAGACATATTTGAACACGTCTCCCGATCACATGGTTGATCATACTCTGGGTTCCACATGCATGTTTTAGCTGAAGGAAGAATACCTAAAACCTGGGTAGTTGAAACCCGTGTAATGGGTACCATGCAATATGACTTCAAAGGGACTTCATTTGCTCACCGAACCTCTCCAATCCTATCACTGCTGCGTTTATGCCCCTGTACACATGCTTGTTTCTCTTTCGGAGACATTGCAATCTATAGGTTTTAAGATACTTACTAGTCAGGTACATTCATAGGCGTTTAATATGCGGTGTTGAGTCCATTTCGTTGAGCAAGGAGTAGCTCTTGTCTATTCCATATTTGGCTTAAGGAACTTTATCTGTGCTCATTTCAATCTCTGGTTTTATGCAGCACCCCAACTCACCTTTCCCCTTAAGCAAGCATAAGTTGGTTTTCTAAATTTGAGACCCTGTTCTGTTCTGTAATTCAGTTCCTGTGTAGCCAAGTTTCCATTCCGTGTATTACTGATATCTTATGATGTTTCTTTTTCTGTGTGACTTATTTCAGTTAGAATCATCATACCTGAATCCACTCATTGTTCTTCTAAGGTTGTGATGACATAGATTTCATTCCTGAGTGATATTGCTTTGTAAGTAAATACCACAACTTCTTTATCCATTTTTCACTTTCTGCGATGTTGAACTTGTACTGTAAACGAGGTTCTTGTAAACAGAGGCGTTCCAAACTTTGGGGTGGCTGTGTCTTTTTGATTTTAATTTCCCTAAGCTATAGGACCATAAGTGGAAGTGCCCTAGGTTCTGTTGCTTTGTTTTTTAGATGTTTCCGGAAACACCATACACTTCTCCCGAGTGGTTGTTGGCAATTTACAACCCGCCCATCAGCATAACAAGGCTCCCAGTTCTCCATGGCCTGTCCTGCCTTTCTGGACTTTACACTTTTTTCAGATGGCCCTTTTGACCGGGGGGAAGTGAGACTTCATTGTAGTGCAGATTTCCTTTGCAAGCTTGCTTGGTTGGCCAAAAAGGGCGTATGCGTTTTTTCCTGAATATATTCAGGAAAAAACGCATACGCCCTTTTTGGCCAAGTGCATCATTGTGGACGTTCTGCCTCTTTTCCTATGCTTTCAATGCAATTCCAGTCTACCTCCTGAAATCGGTTTCCTGCAATTCTGCCCCGCTTTCAAGTCCTCTTGGCAGCCTTACTTCAGTCTATTTTTGGACGATAGCTGTCATTTATAACTCTGCAGGTTTGTGAATTACAGTGCCCCTGAGCTCCTTTCTTCAACTCGCTTTCTTGTGAGCTGGCCGCAACACCGCAGGATGGCTTCAGGCCCTAATCTGGTTCCGGCACGGCACGCTGAGCCTTTGGTTAATTCCTCTTCCTGGTGGGAAATGAGAGTTAAATTTGCCCGTCCAGACACCTCCAGCTAGTCTCTCATTGGTTCTCGCTATTCCTGTTCATCTTCCGCAGAAATTGCAAACTGGGCCAAACAGGAGGTTAAAGGGACTGACTCTCCAAGTCGGGAGAGTGTTAGTAAAGCGTCTGGAATGTTGCACCAGAGTACCAGGGTACGAAAACTGAGACATATTTGAACACGTCTCCCGATCACATGGTTGATCATACTCTAGGTTCCACATGCATGTTTTAGCTGAAGGAAGAATACCTTAAACCTGGGTAGTTGAAACCCGTGGAATGGGTACCATGCAATATGACTTCAAAGGGTCTTCATTTGCTCACCGAACCTCTCCAATCCTATCACTGCTGTGTTTATGCCCCTGTACACATGCTTGATTCTCTTTCGGAGACATAGCAATCCATAGGTTTTAAGATACTTACAAGTCAGGTACATTCTTAGGCGTTTAATATGGGGTGTTGAGTCCATTTCGTTGAGCAAGGAGTAGCTCTTGTCTATTCCATATTTGGCTTAAGGAACTTTATCTGTGCTCATTTCAATCTCTGGTTTTATGCAGCACCCCAACTCACCTTTCCCCTTAAGCAAGCATAAGTTGTTTTTCTAAATTTGAGACCCTGTTCTGTTCTGTAATTCAGTTCCTGTGTAGCCAAGTTTACATTCTGTGTATTACTGATATCTTATGATGTTTCTTTTTCTGTGTGACTTATTTCAGTTAGAATCATCATACCTGAATCCACTCATTGTGCTGCTAAGGACCTGATGACACAGATTTCATTGCTGAGTGATATTGCTTTGTAAGTAAATACCACAACTTCTTTCTCCATTTTTCACTTTCTGCGATGTTGAACTTGTACTGTAAACGAGGTTCTTGTAAACAGAGCCGTTCCAAACTTTGGGGTGGCTGTGTCTTTTTGATTTTAATTTCCCTAAGCTATAGGACCATAAGTGGCAGTGCCCTAGGCTCTGTTGCTTTGTTTTTTAGATGTTTCAGGAAACACCATACACTTCTCCCGAGTGGTTGTTGGCAATTTACATACCGCCCATCAGCATAACAAGGCTCCCAGTTCTCCATGGCCTGTCCTGCCTTTCTGGATTTTACACTTTTTTCAGATGGCCCTTTTGACCGGGGGGAAGTGAGACTTCATTGTAGTGCAGATTTCCTTTGCAAGCTTGCTTGGTTGGCCAAAAAGGGCGTATGCGTTTTTTCCTGAATATATTCAGGAAAAAACGCATACGCCCTTTTTGGCCAAGTGCATCATTGTGGACGTTCTGCCTCTTTTCCTATGCTTTCAATGCAATTCCAGTCTACCTCCTGAAATCGGTTTCCTGCAATTCTGCCCCGCTTTCAAGTCCTCTTGGCAGCCTTACTTCAGTCTATTTTTGGACGATAGCTGTCATTTATAACTCTGCAGGTTTGTGAATTACAGTGCCCCTGAGCTCCTTTCTTCAACTTGCTTTCTTGTGACCTGGCCGCAACACCGCAGGCTGGCTTCAGGCCCTAATCTGGTTCCGGCACGGCACACTGAGCCTTTGGTTATTTCCTCTTCCTGGTGGGAAATGAGAGTTAAATTTGCCCGTCCAGACACCTCCAGCTATTCTCTCATTGGTTCTCGCTATTCCTGTTCATCTTCCGCAGAAATTGCAAACTGGGCCAAACAGGAGGTTAAACGCGCTGACTCTCCAAGTGGGGAGAGTGTTAGTAAAGCGTCTGGAATGTTGCACCCGAGTACCAGGGGAGGAAAACTGAGACATATTTGAACACGTCTCCCGTTCACATGGTTGATCATACTTGGGTTCCACATGCATGTTTTAGCTGAAGGAAGAATACCTTAAACCTGGAGAGTTAAGACCCGTGCAATGGGTACCATGCAATATGACTTCAAAGGGTCTTCATTTGCTAACCGAACCTCTCCAATCCTATCACTGCTGCGTTTATGCCCCTGTACACATGCTTGATTCTCTTTCGGAGACATAGCAATCCATAGGTTTTAAGATACTTACAGGTCAGGTACATTCTTAGGCGTTTAATATGCGGTGTTGAGTCCATTTCGTTGATCAAGGAGTAGCTCTTGTCTATTCCATATTTGACTTAAGGAACTTTATCTGTGCTCATTTCAATCTCTGGTTTTATGCAGCACCCCAACTCACCTTTCCCCTTAAGCAAGCATAAGTTGGTTTTCTAAATTTGAGACCCTGTTCTGTTCTGTAATTCAGTCCCTGTGTAGCCAAGTTTACATTCCGTGTATTACTGATATCTTATGATGTTTCTTTTTCTGTGTGACTTACTTCAGTTAGAATCATCATACCTGAATCCACTCATTGTGCTGCTAAGGGCCTGATGACACAGATTTCATTGCTGAGTGATATTGCTTTGTAAGTAAATACCACAACTTCTTTATCCATTTTTCACTTTCTGCGATGTTGAACTTGTACTGTAAACGAGGTTCTTGTAAACAGAGCCGTTCCAAACTTTGGGGTGGCTGTGTCTTTTTGATTTTAATTTTCCTAAGCTATAGGACCATAAGTGGAAGTGCCCTAGGTTCTGTTGCTTTGTTTTTTAGATGTTTCAGGAAACACCATACACTTCTCCCGAGTGGTTGTTGGCAATTTACATCCCGCCCATCAGCATAACAAGGCTCCCAGTTCTCCATGGCCTGTCCTGCCTTTCTGGATTTTACACTTTTTTCAGATGGCCCTTTTGACCGGGGGGAAGTGAGACTTCATTGTAGTGCAGATTTCCTTTGCAAGCTTGCTTGGTTGGACAAAAAGGGCGTATGCGTTTTTTCCTGAATATATTCAGGAAAAAACGCATACGCCCTTTTTGGCCAAGTGCATCATTGTGGACGTTCTGCCTCTTTTCCTATGCTTTCAATGCAATTCCAGTCTACCTCCTGAAATCGGATTCCTGCAATTCTGCCCCGCCTTCAAGTCCTCTTGGCAGCCTTACTTCAGTCTATTTTTGGACGATAGCTGTCATTTATAACTCTGCAGGTTTGTGAATTACAGTGCCCCTGAGCTCCTTTCTTCAACTCGCTTTCTTTTGAGCTGGCCGCAACACCGCAGGATGGCTTCAGGCCCTAATCTGGTTCCGGCCCGGCATGCTGAGCCTTTGGTTAATTCCTCTTCCTGGTGGGAAATGAGAGTTAAATTTGCCCGTCCAGACACCTCCAGCTAGCCTCTCATTGGTCCTCGCTATTCCTGTTCATCTTCCGCAGAAATTGCAAACTGGGCCAAACAAGAGGTTAAAGGGACTGACTCTCCAAGTCGGGAGAGTGTTAGTAAAGCGTCTGGAATGTTGCACCCGAGTACCAGGGGAGGAAAACTGAGACATATTTGAACACGTCTCCCATTCACATGGTTGATCATACTCTGGGTTCCACATGCATGTTTTAGCTGAAGGAAGAATACCTTAAACCTGGAGAGTTGAGACCCGTGGAATGGGTACCATGCAATATGACTTCAAACGGTCTTCATTTGCTCACCGAACCTCTCCAATCCTATCACTGCTGCGTTTATGCCCCTGTACACACGCTTGATTCTCTTTTGGAGACATAGCAATCCATAGGTTTTAAGATACTTACTAGTCAGGTACATTCTTAGGCGTTTAATATGGGGTTTTGAGTCCATTTCGTTGAGCAAGGAGTAGCTCTTGTCTATTCCATATTTGGCTTAAGGAACTTTATCTGTGCTCATTTCAATCCTGGTTTTATGCAGCACCCCAACTCACCTTTCCCCTTAAGCAAGCATAAGTTGGTTTTCTAAATTTGAGACCCTGTTCTGTTTTGGAATGCAGTTCCTGTGTAGCCAAGTTTACATTCCATGTATTAGTGATATCTTATGATGTTTCTTTTTCTGTGTGACTTATTTCAGTTAGAATCATCATACCTGAATCCACTCATTGTGCTGCTAAGGGCCTGATGACACAGATTTCATTGCTGAGTGATATTGCTTTGTAAGTAAATACCACAACTTCTTTATCCATTTTTCACTTTCTGCGATTGTTGAACTTGTACTGTAAACGAGGTTCTTGTAAACAGAGGCGTCCCAAACTTTGGGGTGGCTGTGTTTTTGATTTTAATTTCCCTAAGCTATAGGACCATAAGTGGCAGTGCCCTAGGCTCTGTTGCTTTGTTTTTTAGATGTTTCAGGAAACACCATACACTTCTCCCGAATGTCTGTTGGCAATTTACATCCCGCCCATCAGCATAACAAGGCTCCCAGTTCTCCATGGCCTGTCCTGCCTTTCTGGATTTTACACTTTTTTCAGATGGCCCTTTTGACCGGGGGGAAGTGAGACTTCCTTGTAGTGCAGATTTCCTTTGCAAGCTTGCTTGGTTGGCCAAAAAGGGCGTATGCGTTTTTTCCTGAATATATTCAGGAAAAAACGCATACGCCCTTTTTGGCCAAGTGCATCATTGTGGACGTTCTGCCTCTTTTCCTATGCTTTCAATGCAATTCCAGTCTACCTCCTGAAATCAGTTTCCTGCAATTCTGCCCCGCTTTCAAGTCCTCTTGGCAGCCTTACTTCAGTCTATTTTTGGACGATAGCTGTCATTTATAACTCTGCAGGTTTGTGAATTACAGTGCCCCTGAGCTCCTTTCTTCAACTTGCTTTCTTGTGACCTGGCCGCAACACCGCATGCTGGCTTCAGGCCCTAATCTGGTTCTGGCACGGCACGCTGAGCCTTTGGTTATTTCCTCTTCCTGGTGGGAAATGAGAGTTAAATTTGCCCGTCCAGACACCTCCAGCTAGTCTCTCATTGGTTCTCGCTATTGCTGTTCATCTTCCGCAGAAATTGCAAACTGGGCCAAACAGGAGGTTAAAGGCGCTGACTCTCCAAGTGGGGAGAGTGTTAGTAAAGCGTCTGGAATGTTGCACCCGAGTACCAGGGGAGGAAAACTGAGACATATTTGAACACGTCTCCCGTTCACATGGTTGATCATACTTGGGTTCCACATGCATGTTTTAGCTGAAGGAAGAATACCTTAAACCTGCAGAGTTAAGACCCGTGCAATGGGTACCATGCAATATGACTTCAAAGGGTCTTCATTTGCTCACCGAACCTCTCCAATCCTATCACTGCTGCGTTTATGCCCCTGTACACATGCTTGATTCTCTTTCGGAGACATAGCAATCCATAGGTTTTAAGATACTTACTAGTCAGGTACATTCTTAGGCGTTTAATATGCGGTGTTGAGTCCATTTCGTTGAGCAAGGAGTAGCTCTTGTCTATTCCATATTTGACTTAAGGAACTTTATCTGTGCTCATTTCAATCTCTGGTTTTATGCAGCACCCCAACTCACCTTTACCCTTAAGCAAGCATAAGTTGGTTTTCTAAATTTGAGACCCTGTTCTGTTCTGTAATTCAGTCCCTGTGTAGCCAAGTTTACATTCCGTGTATTACTGATATCTTATGATGTTTCTTTTTCTGTGTGACTTACTTCAGTTAGAATCATCATACCTGAATCCACTCATTGTGCTGCTAAGGGCCTGATGACACAGATTTCATTGCTGAGTGATATTGCTTTGTAAGTAAATACCACAACTTCTTTATCCATTTTTCACTTTCTGCGATGTTGAACTTGTACTGTAAACGAGGTTCTTGTAAACAGAGCCGTTCCAAACTTTGGGGTGGCTGTGTCTTTTTGATTTTAATTTCCCTAAGCTATAGGACCATAAGTGGAAGTGCCCTAGGTTCTGTTGCTTTGTTTTTTAGATGTTTCAGGAAACACCATACACTTCTCCCGAGTGGTTGTTGGCAATTTACATCCCGCCCATCAGCATAACAAGGCTCCCAGTTCTCCATGGCCTGTCCTGCCTTTCTGGATTTTACACTTTTTTCAGATGGCCCTTTTGACCGGGGGGAAGTGAGACTTCATTGTAGTGCAGATTTCCTTTGCAAGCTTGCTTGGTTGGACAAAAAGGGCGTATGCGTTTTTTCCTGAATATATTCAGGAAAAAACGCATACGCCCTTTTTGGCCAAGTGCATCATTGTGGACGTTCTGCCTCTTTTCCTATGCTTTCAATGCAATTCCAGTCTACCTCCTGAAATCGGATTCCTGCAATTCTGCCCCGCCTTCAAGTCCTCTTGGCAGCCTTACTTCAGTCTATTTTTGGACGATAGCTGTCATTTATAACTCTGCAGGTTTGTGAATTACAGTGCCCCTGAGCTCTTTTCTTCAACTCGCTTTCTTTTGGGCTGGCCGCAACACCGCAGGATGGCTTCAGGCCCTAATCTGGTTCCGGTACGGCACGCTGAGCCTTTGGTTATTTCCTCTTCCTGGTGGCAAATGAGAGTTAAATTTGCCCGTCCAGACACCTCCAGCTAGCCTCTCATTGGTTCTCGCTATTCCTGTTCATCTTCCGCAGAAATTGCAAACTGGGCCAAACAGGAGGTTAAAGGCGCTGACTCTCCAAGTGGGGAGAGTGTTCGTTAAGCGTCTGGAATGTTGCACCCGAGTACCAGGGGAGGAAAACTGAGACATATTTGAACACGTCTCCCGTTCACATGGTTGATCATACTTGGGTTCCACATGCATGTTTTAGCTGAAGGAAGAATACCTTAAACCTGGGTAGTTGAGACCCGTGGAATGGGTACCATGCAATATGACTTCAAACGGTCTTCATTTGCTCACCGAACCTCTCCAATCCTATCACTGCTGCGTTTATGCCCCTGTACACATGCTTGATTCTCTTTCGGAGACATAGCAATCCATAGGTTTTAAGATACTTACTAGTCAGGTACATTCTTAGGCGTTTAATATGGGGTGTTGAGTCCATTTCGTTGAGCAAGGAGTAGCTCTTGTCTATTCCATATTTGGCTTAAGGAACTTTATCTGTGCTCATTTCAATCTCTGGTTTTATGCAGCACCCCATCTCACCTTTCCCCTTAAGCAAGAATAAGTTGGTTTTCTAAATTTGAGACCCTGTTCTGTTCTGTAATTCAGTTCCTGTGTAGCCAAGTTTCCATTCCGTGTATTACTGATATCTTATGATGTTTCTTTTTCTGTGTGACTTATTTCAGTTAGAATCATCATACCTGAATCCACTCATTGTGCTGCTAAGGGCCTGATGACATAGATTTCATTGCTGAGTGATATTGCTTTGTAAGTGAATACCACAACTTCTTTATCCATTTTTCACTTTCTGCAATGTTGAACTTGTACTGTAAACGAGGTGCTTGTAAACAGAGTCGTTCCAAACTTTGGGGTGGCTGTGTCTTTTTGATTTTAATTTCCCTAAGCTATAGGACCATAAGTGGAAGTGCCCTAGGCTCTGTTGCTTTGTTTTTTAGATGTTTCAGGAAACACCATACACTTCTCCCAAGTGTCTGTTGGCAATTTACATCCCGCCCATCAGCATAACAAGGCTCCCAGTTCTCAATGGCCTGTTGCCTTTCTGGATTTTACACTTTTTTCAGATGGCCCTTTTGACCGGGGGGAAGTGAGACTTCATTGTAGTGCAGATTTCCTTTGCAAGCTTGCTTGGTTGGCCAAAAAGGGCGTATGCGTTTTTTCCTGAATATATTCAGGAAAAAACGCATACGCCCTTTTTGGCCAAGTGCATCATTGTGGACGTTCTGCCTCTTTTCCTATGCTTTCAATGCAATTCCAGTCTACCTCCTGAAATCGGTTTCCTGCAATTCTGCCCCGCTTTCAAGTCCTCTTGGCAGCCTTACTTCAGTCTATTTTTGGACGATAGCTGTCATTTATAACTCTGCAGGTTTGTGAATTACAGTGCCCCTGAGCTCCTTTCTTCAACTCGCTTTCTTTTGAGCTGGCCGCAACACCGCAGGATGGCTTCAGGCCCTAATCTGGTTCCGGCCCGGCATGCTGAGCCTTTGGTTAATTCCTCTTCCTGGTGGGAAATGAGAGTTAAATTTGCCCGTCCTGACACCTCCAGCTAGCCTCTCATTGGTGCTCGCTATTCCTGTTCATCTTCCGCAGAAATTGCAAACTGGGCCAAACAAGAGGTTAAAGGGACTGACTCTCCAAGTCGGGAGAGTGTTAGTAAAGCGTCTGGAATGTTGCACCCGAGTACCAGGGGAGGAAAACTGAGACATATTTGAACACGTCTCCCATTCACATGGTTGATCATACTCTGGGTTCCACATGCATGTTTTAGCTGAAGGAAGAATACCTTAAACCTGGAGAGTTGAGACCCGTGGAATGGGTACCGTGCAATATGACTTCAAACGGTCTTCATTTGCTCACCGAACCTCTCCAATCCTATCACTGCTGCGTTTATGCCCCTGTACACACGCTTGATTCTCTTTTGGAGACATAGCAATCCATAGGTTTTAAGATACTTACTACTCAGGTACATTCTTAGGCGTTTAATATGGGGTTTTGAGTCCATTTCGTTGAGCAAGGAGTAGCTCTTGTCTATTCCATATTTGGCTTAAGGAACTTTATCTGTGCTCATTTCAATCCTGGTTTTATGCAGCACCCCAACTCACCTTTCCCCTTAAGCAAGCATAAGTTGGTTTTCTAAATTTGAGACCCTGTTCTGTTTTGGAATGCAGTTCCTGTGTAGCCAAGTTTACATTCCATGTATTAGTGATATCTTATGATGTTTCTTTTTCTGTGTGACTTATTTCAGTTAGAATCATCATACCTGAATCCACTCATTGTGCTGCTAAGGGCCTGATGACACAGATTTCATTGCTGAGTGATATTGCTTTGTAAGTAAATACCACAACTTCTTTATCCATTTTTCACTTTCTGCGATTGTTGAACTTGTACTGTAAACGAGGTTCTTGTAAACAGAGGCGTCCCAAACTTTGGGGTGGCTGTGTTTTTGATTTTAATTTCCCTAAGCTATAGGACCATAAGTGGCAGTGCCCTAGGCTCTGTTGCTTTGTTTTTTAGATGTTTCAGGAAACACCATACACTTCTCCCGAATGTCTGTTGGCAATTTACATCCCGCCCATCAGCATAACAAGGCTCCCAGTTCTCCATGGCCTGTCCTGCCTTTCTGGATTTTACACTTTTTTCAGATGGCCCTTTTGACCGGGGGGAAGTGAGACTTCCTTGTAGTGCAGATTTCCTTTGCAAGCTTGCTTGGTTGGCCAAAAAGGGCGTATGCGTTTTTTCCTGAATATATTCAGGAAAAAACGCATACGCCCTTTTTGGCCAAGTGCATCATTGTGGACGTTCTGCCTCTTTTCCTATGCTTTCAATGCAATTCCAGTCTACCTCCTGAAATCGGTTTCCTGCAATTCTGCCCCGCTTTCAAGTCCTCTTGGCAGCCTTACTTCAGTCTATTTTTGGACGATAGCTGTCATTTATAACTCTGCAGGTTTGTGAATTACAGTGCCCCTGAGCTCCTTTCTTCAACTCGCTTTCTTGTGACCTGGCCGCAACACCGCAGCATGGCTTCAGGCCCTAATCTGATTCCGGAATGGCATGCTGAGCCTTTGGTTAATTCCTCTTCCTGGTGGGAAATGAGAGTTAAATTTGCCCGTCCAGACACCTCCAGCTAGTCTCTCATTGGTTCTCGCTATTCCTGTTCATCTTCCGCAGAAATTGCAAACTGGGCCAAACAGGAGGTTAAACGGACTGACTCTCCAAGTCGGGAAAGAGTTAGTGAAGCGTCTGGAATGTTGCACCCAAGTAGCAGGTTACGAAAACTGAGACATATTTGAACACGTCTCCCGATCACATGGTTGATCATACTCTAGGTTCCACATGCATGTTTTAGCTGAAGGAAGAATACCTTAAACCTGGAGAGTTGAGACCCGTGTAATGGGTACCATGCAATATGACTTCAAAGGGTCTTCATTTGCTCACCGAACCTCTCCAATCCTATCACTGCTGCGTTTATGCCCCTGTACACACGCTTGATTCTCTTTTGGAGACATAGCAATCCATAGGTTTTAAGATACTTACTAGTCAGGTACATTCTTAGGCGTTTAATATGGGGTGTTGAGTCCATTTCGTTGAGCAAGGAGTAGCTCTTGGCTATTCCATATTTGGCTTAAGGAACGTTATCTGTGCTCATTTGAATCTCTGGTTTTATGCAGCACCCCAACTCACCTTTACCCTTAAGCAAGCATAAGTTTGTTTTCTAAATTTGAGACCCTGTTCTGTTTTGGAATTCAGTTCCTGTGTAGCCAAGTTTACATTCCGTGTATTAGTGATATCTTATGATGTTTCTTTTTCTGTGTGACTTATTTCAGTTAGAATCATCGTACCTGAATCCACTCATTATGCTGCTACGGGCCTGATGACATAGATTTCATTGCTGAGTGATACTGCATTGTACGTAAGTACCACAAGTTCTTTATCCATTTTTCACTTTCTGTGATATTGAACTTGTACGGAAAACGAGGTTCTTGTAAACAGAGGCGTCCCAAAATTTGGGGTGGCTGTGTCTTTTTGATTTTAATTTCCCTAAGCTATTGGACCATAAGTGGAAGTGCCCTAGGCTCTGTTGCTTTGTTTTTTAGATGTTTCAGGAGACACCATACAGTTCTCCTGAGTGTCTGTTGGCAATTTACATCCCGCCCATCAGCATAACAAGGCTCCCAGTTCTCCATGGCCTGTCCTGCCTTTCTGGATTTTACACCTTTTTCAGATGGCCCTTTTGACCGGGGGGAAGTGAGACTTCATTGTAGTGCAGATTTCCTTTGCAAGCTTGATTGGTTGGCCAAAAAGGGCGTATGCGTTTTTTCCTGAATATATTCAGGAAAAAACGCATACGCCCTTTTTGGCCAAGTGCATCATTGTGGACGTTCTGCCTCTTTTCCTATGCTTTCAATGCAATTCCAGTCTACCTCCTGAAATCGGTTTCCTGCAATTCTGCCCCGCTTTCAAGTCCTCTTGGCAGCCTTACTTCAGTGTATTTTTGGACGATAGCTGTCATTTATAACTCTGCAGGTTTGTGAATTACAGTGCCCCTGAGCTCCTTTCTTCAACTCGCTTTCTTGTGACCTGGCCGCAACACCGCAAGATGGCTTCAGGCCCTAATCTGGTTCTGGCACGGCACGCTGAGCCTTTGGTTAATTCCTATTCCTGGTGGGAAATGAGAGTTAAATTTGCCCGTTCAGACACCTCCAGCTAGTCTCTCATTGGTTCTCGCTATTCCTGTTCATCTTCCGCAGAAATTACAAACTGGGCCAAACAGGAGGTTAAAGGGACTGACTCTCCAAGTCGGGAGAGTGTTAGTAAAGCGTCTGGAATGTTGCACCCGAGTACCAGGGGAGGAAAACTGAGACATATTTGAACACGTCTCCCGATCACATGGTTGATCATACTCTAGGTTCCACATGCATGTTTTAGCTGAAGGAAGAATACCTTAAACCTGGGTAGTTGAAACCCGTGGAATGGGTACCATGCAATATGACCTCAAAGGGTCTTCATTTGCTCTCCGAACCTCTCCAATCCTATCACTGCTGCGTTTATGCCCCTGTACACACGCTTGATTCTCTTTTGGAGACATAGCAATCCATAGGTTTTAAGATACTTACTAGTCAGGTACATTCTTAGGCGTTTAATATGGGGTATTGAGTCCATTTCGTTGAGCAAGGAGTAGCTCTTGTCTATTCCATATTTGGCTTAAGGAACTTTATCTGTGCTCATTTCAATCTCTGGTTTTATGCAGCACCCCAACTCACCTTTACCCTTAAGCAAGCATAAGTTGCTTTTCTAAATTTGAGACCCTGTTCTGTTTTGTAATTCAGTTCCTGTGTAGCCAAGTTTACATTCCGTGTATTACTGATATCTTATGGTGTTTCTTTTTCTGTGTGACTTATTTCAGTTAGAATCATCGTACCTGAATCCACTCATTATGCTGCTACGGGCCTGATGACATAGATTTCATTGCTGAGTGATACTGCATTGTACGTAAGTACCACAAGTTCTTTATCCATTTTTCACTTTCTGTGATATTGAACTTGTACGGTAAACGAGGTTCTTGTAAACAGAGGCGTCCCAAACTTTGGGGTGGCTGTGTCTTTTTGATTTTAATTTCCCTAAGCTATAGGACCATAAGTGGAAGTGCCCTAGGCTCTGTTGCTTTGTTTTTTAGATGTTTCAGGAAACACCATACACTTCTCCTGAGTGTCTGTTGGCAATTTACATCCCGCCCATCAGCATAACAAGGCTCCCAGTTCTCCAGGGCCTGTCCTGCCTTTCTGGATTTTACACTTTTTTCAGATGGCCCTTTTGACCGGGGGGAAGTGAGACTTCATTGTAGTGCAGATTTCCTTTGCAAGTTTGCTTGGTTGGCCAAAAAGGGCGTATGCGTTCTTTCCTGAATATATTCAGGAAAAAACGCATACGCCCTTTTTGGCCAAGTGCATCATTGTGGACGTTCTGCCTCTTTTCCTATGCTTTCAATGCATTTCCAGTCTACCTCCTGAAATCGGTTTCCTGCAATTCTGCCCCGCTTTCTAGTTCTCTTGGCAGCCTTACTTCAGTATATTTTTGGACGATAGCTGTCATTTATAACTCTGCAGGTTTGTGAATTACAGTGCCCCTGAGCTCCTTTCTTCAACTCGCTTTCTTGTGACCTGGCCGCAACACGGCAGGATGGCTTCAGGCCCTAATCTGGTTCCAGCACGGCATGCTGAGCCTTTGGTTAATTCCTCTTCCTGGTGGGAAATGAGAGTTAAATTTGCCCGTCCAGACACCTCCAGCTAGTCTCTCATTGGTTCTCGCTATTCCTGTTCATCTTCCGCAGAAATTGCAAACTGGGCCAAACAGGAGGTTAAAGGGACTGACTCTCCAAGTTGGGAGACTGTTAGTAAAGCGTCTGGAATGTTGCACCCGAGTACCAGGGTACGAAAACTGAGACATATTTGAACACGTCTCCCGTTCACATGGTTGATCATACTCTGGGTTCCACATGCATGTTTTAGCTGAAGGAAGAATACCTAAAACCTGGGTAGTTGAAACCCGTGGAATGGGTACCATGCAATATGACTTCAAAGGGTCTTCATTTGCTCACCGAACCTCTGCAATCCTATCACTGCTGCGTTTATGCCCCTGTACACATGCTTGATTCTCTTTCGGAGACATAGCAATCCATAGGTTTTAAGATACTTACTAGTCAGGTACATTCTTAGGCGTTTAATATGGGGTGTTGAGTCCATTTCGTTGAGCAAGGAGTAGCTCTTGTCTATTCCATATTTGGCTTAAGGAACTTTATCTGTGTTCATTTCAATCTCTGGTTTTATTCAGCACCCCTACTCACCTTTACCCTTAAGCAAGCATAAGTTGGTTTTCTAAATTTGAGTCCCTGTTCTGTTCTGTAATTCAGTTCCTGTGTAGCCAAGTTTACATTCCGTGTATTACTGATATCTTATGATGTTTCTTTTTCTGTGTGACTTATTTCAGTTAGAATCATCATACCTGAATCCACTCATTGTGATGCTAAGGGCCTGATGACACAGATTTCATTGCTGAGTGATATTGCTTTGTAAGTAAATACCACAACTTTTTTATCCATTTTTCACTTTCTGCGATGTTGAACTTGTGTTTTAAACAAGGTTCTTGTAAACAGAGCCATTCCAAACTTTGGGGTGGCTGTGTCTTTTTGATTTTAAATTCCCTAAGCTATAGGACCATAAGTGGAAGTGGCCTAGGCTCTGTTGCTTTGTTTTTTAGATGTTTCAGGAAATACCATACACTTCTCCCGAGTGGTTGTTCGCAATTTACATCCCGCCCTTCAGCATAACAAGGCTCCCAGTTCTCCATGGCCTGTCCTGCCTTTCTGGATTTTACACGTTTTTCAGATGGCCCTTTTGACCGGGGGGAAGTGAGACTTCATTGTAGTGCAGATTTCCTTTGCAAGCTTGCTTGGTTGGCCAAAAAGGGCGTATGCGTTTTTTCCTGAATATATTCAGGAAAAAACGCATACGCCCTTTTTGGCCAAGTGCATCATTGTGGACGTTCTGCCTCTTTTCCTATGCTTTCAATGCAATTCCAGTCTACCTCCTGAAATCGGTTTCCTGCAATTCTGCCCCGCTTTCAAGTCCTCTTGGCAGCCTTACTTCAGTCTATTTTTGGACGATAGCTGTCATTTATAACTCTGCAGGTTTGTGAATTACAGTGCCCCTGAGCTCCTTTCTTCAACTCGCTTTCTTGTGACCTGGCCGCAACACCGCAGGATGGCTTCAGGCCCAAATTTTGTTCCGGCCCGGCACGCTGAGCCTTTGGTTATTTCCTCTTCCTGGTGGGAAATGAGAGTTAAATTTGCCCGTCCAGACACCTCCAGCTAGCCTCTCATTGGTTCTCACTATTCCTGTTCATCTTCCGCAGTAATTGCAAACTGGGCCAAACAGGAGGTTAAAGGCGCTGACTCTCCAAGTGGGGAGAGTGTTAGTAAAGTGTCTGGAATGTTGCACCCGAGTACCAGGGGAGGAAAACTGAGACATATTTGAACACGTCTCCCGATCACATGGTTGATCATACTCTGGGTTCCACATGCATGTTTTAGCTGAAGGAAGAATACCTAAAACCTGGGTAGTTGAAACCCGTGGAATGGGTACCATGCAATATGACTTCAAAGGGTCTTCATTTGCTCACCGAACCTCTCCAATCCTATCACTGCTGCGTTTATGCCCCTGTACACATGCTTGATTCTCTTTCGGAGAAATAGCAATCCATAGGTTTTAAGATACTTACTAGTCAGGTACATTCTTAGGCGTTTAATATGCGGTGTTGAGTCCATTTCGTTGAGCGAGGAGTAGCTCTTGTCTATTCCATATTTGGCTTAAGGAACTTTATCTGTGCTCATTTCAATCTCTGGTTTTATGCAGCACCCCAACTCACCTTTCCCCTTAAGCAAGCATAAGTTGGTTTTCTAAATTTGAGAACCTGTTCTGTTTTGGAATTCAGTTCCTGTGTAGCCAAGTTTACATTCCGTGTATTAGTGATATCTTATGATGTTTCTTTTTCTGTGTGACTTATTTCAGTTAGAATCATCGTACCTGAATCCACTCATTATGCTGCTACGGGCCTGGTGACATAGATTTCATTGTTGAGTGATACTGCATTGTACGTAAGTACCACAATTTCTTTATCCATTTTTCACTTTCTGCGATGTTGAACTTGTATGGTAAACGAGGTTCTTGTAAACAGAGGCGTCCCAAACTTTGGGGTGGCTGTGTCTTTTTGATTTTAATTTCCCTAAGCTATAGGACCATAAGTGGAAGTGCCCTAGGCTCTGTTGCTTTGTTTTTTAGATGTTTCAGGAAACACCATACACTTCTCCCGAGTGTCTGTTGGCAATTTACATCCCGCCCATCAGCATAACAAGGCTCCCAGTTCTCCATGGCCTGTCTTGCCTTTCTGGATTTTACACTTTTTTCAGATGGCCCTTTTGACTGGGGGGAAGTGAGACTTCATTGTAGTGCAGATTTCCTTTGCAAGTTTGCTTGGTTGGCCAAAAAGTGCATATGCGTTTTTTCCTGAATATATTCAGGAAAAAACGCATACGCCCTTTTTGGCCAAGTGCATCATTGTGGACGTTCTGCCTCTTTTCCTATGCTTTCAATGCAATTCCAGTCTACCTCCTGAAATCGGTTTCCTGCAATTCTGCCCCGCTTTCAAGTCCTCTTGGCAGCCTTACTTCAGTCTATTTTTGGACGATAGCTGTCATTTATAACTCTGCAGGTTTGTGAATTACAGTGCCACTGAGCTCCTTTCTTCAACTCGCTTTCTTGTGAGCTGGCCGCAACACCGCAGGATGGCTTCAGGCCCTAATCTGGTTCTGGCACGGCACACTGAGCCTTTGGTTAATTCCTCTTCCTGGTGGGAAATGAGAGTTAAATTTGCCCGTTCAGACACCTCCAGCTAGTCTCTCATTGGTTCTCGCTATTCCTGTTCATCTTCCGCAGAAATTGCAAACTGGGCCAAACAGGAGGTTAAAGGGACTGACTCTCCAAGTCGGGAGAGTGTTAGTAAAGCGTCTGGAATGTTGCACCCGAGTACCAGGGTACGAAAACTGAGACATATTTGAACACGTCTCCCGATCACATGGTAGATCATACTCTAGGTTCCACATGCATGTTTTAGCTGAAGGAAGAATACCTTAAACCTGGGTAGTTGAAACCCGTGGAATGGGTACCATGCCATATGACTTCAAAGGGTCTTCATTTGCTCACGAACCTCTCCAATCCTATCACTGCTGCGTTTATGCCCCTGTACACATGCTTGATTCTCTTTCAGAGACATAGCAATCCATAGGTTTTAAGATACTTACTACTCAGGTACATTCTTAGGCGTTTAATATGTGGTGTTGAGTCCATTTCGTTGAGCAAGGAGTAGCTCTTGTCTATTCCATATTTGGCTTAAGGAACTTTATCTGTGCTCATTTCAATCTCTGGTTTTATGCAGCACCCCAACTCACCTTTACCCTTAAGCAAGCATAAGTTGGTTTTCTAAATTTGAGACCCTGTTCTGTTCTGTAATTCAGTTCCTGTGTAGCCAAGTTTACATTCTGTGTATTACTGATATCTTATGATGTTTCTTTTTCTGTGTGACTTATTTCAGTTAGAATCATCATACCTGAATCCACTCATTGTGCTGCTAAGGGCCTGATGACATAGATTTCATTGCTGAGTGATATTGCTTTGTAAGTAAATACCACAACTTCTTTATCAATTTTTCACTTTCTGCGATGTTGAACTTGTACTGTAAACGAGGTTCTTGTAAACAGAGCCATTCCAAACTTTGGGGTGGCTGTGTCTTTTTGATTTTAATTTCCCTAAGCTATAGGACCATAAGTGGAAGTGCCCGAGGTTCTGTTGCTTTGTTTTTTAGATGTTTCAGGAAACACCATACACTTCTCCCGAGTGGTTGTTGGCAATTTACATCCCGCCCATCAGCATAACAAGGCTCCCAGTTCTCCATGGCCTGTCCTGCCTTTCTGGATTTTACACTTTTTTCAGATGGCCCTTTTGACCGGGGGGAAGTGAGACTTCATTGTAGTGCAGATTTCCTTTGCAAGCTTGCTTGGTTGGCCAAAAAGGGCCTATGCGTTTTTTCCTGAATATATTCAGGAAAAAACGCATAGGCCCTTTTTGGTCAAGTGCATCATTGTGGACGTTCTGCCTCTTTTCCTATGCTTTCAATGCAATTCCAGTCTACCTCCTGAAATCGGTTTCCTGCAATTCTGCCCCGCTTTCAAGTCCTCTTGGCAGCCTTACTTCAGTCTATTTTTGGACGATAGCTGTCATTGATAACTCTGCAGGTTTGTGAATTACAGTGCCCCTGAGCTCCTTTCTTCAACTCGCTTTCTTTTGAGCTGGCCGCAACACCGCAGGATGGCTTCAGGCCCTAATCTGGTTCCGGTACAGCACGCTGATCCTTTGGTTATTTCCTCTTCCTGGTGGGAAATGAGAGTTAAATTTGCCCGTCCAGACACCTCCAGCTAGCCTCTCATTGGTTCTCGCTATTCCTGTTCATCTTCCGCAGAAATTGCAAACTGTGCCAAACAGGAGGTTAAAGGCGCTGACTCTCCAAGTGGGGAGAGTGTTAGTAAAGCGTCTGGAATGTTGCACCCGAGTACAAGGTGAGGAAAACTGAGACATATTTAAACACGTCTCCCGATCACATGGTAGATCATACTCTAGGTTCCACATGCATGTTTTAGCTGAAGGAAGAATACCTAAAACCTGAGTAGTTGAAACCCGTGGAATGGGTACCATGCAATATGACTTCAAAGGGTCTTCATTTGCTCACCGAACCTCTCCAATCCTATCATGCTGCGTTTATGCCCCTGTACACATGCTTGATTCTCTTTCAGAGACATAGCAATCCATAGGTTTTAAGATACTTACTAGTCAGGTACATTCTTAGGTGTTTAATATGCGGTGTTGAGTCCATTTCGTTGAGCAAGGAGTAGCTCTTGTCTATTCCATATTTGGCTTAAGGATCTTTATTTGTGCTCATTTCAATCTCTGGTTTTATGCAGCAACCCAACTCACCTTTCCCCTTAAGCAAGCATAAGTTGGTTTTCTAAATTTGAGAACCTGTTCTGTTTTGGAATTCAGTTCCTATGTAGCCAAGTTTACATTCCGTGTATTAGTGATATCTTATGATGTTTCTTTTTCTGTGTGACTTATTTCAGTTAGAATCATCGTACCTGAAACTACTCATTATGCTGCTACAGGCCTGATGACATATATTTCATTGCTGAGTGATACTGCATTGTACGTAAGTACCACAAGTTCTTTATCCATTTTTCACTTTCTGTGATATTGAACTTGTACGGTAAACAAGGTTCTTGTAAACAGAGCTGTCCCAAACTTTGGGGTGGCTGTGTCTTTTTGATTTTAATTTCCCTAAGCTATAGGACCATAAGTGGAAGTGCCCTAGGCTCTGTTGCTTTGTTTTTTAGATGTTTCAGGAAACACCATACACTTCTCCTGAGTGTCTGTTGGCAATTTACATCCCGCCCATCAGCATAACAAGGCTCCCAGTTCTCCATGGCCTGTCTTGCCTTTCTGGATTTTACACTTTTTTCAGATGGCCCTTTTGACCGGGGGGAAGTGAGACTTCATTGTAGTGCAGATTTCCTTTGCAAGTTTGCTTGGTTGGCCTAAAAGGGCGTATGCGTTTTTTCCTGAATATATTCAGGAAAAAACGCATATGCCCTTTTTGGCCAAGTGCATCATTGTGGACGTTCTGCCTCTTTTCCTATGCTTTCAATGCAATTCCAGTCTACCTCCTGAAATCGGTTTCCTGCAATTCTGCACCGCTTTCAAGTCCTCTTGGCAGCCTTACTTCAGTCTATTTTTGGACGATAGCTGTCATTTATAACTCTGCAGGTTTGTGAATTACAGTGCCCCTGAGCTCCTTTCTTTAACTCGATTTCTTGTGACCTGGCCGCAACACCGCAGGATGGCTTCAGGCCCTAATCTGGTTCTGGCACGGCACGCTGAGCCTTTGGTTAATTCCTCTTCCAGGTGGGAAATGAGAGTTAAATTTGCCCGTCCAGACACCTCCAGCTAGCCTCTCATTGGTTCTCGCTATTCCTGTTCATCTTCCACAGAAATTGCAAACTGGGCCAAACAGGAGGTTAAAGGGACTGACTCTCCAAGTGGGGAGAGTGTTAGTAAAGCGTCTGGAATGTTGCACCCGAGTACCAGGGTACGAAAACTGAGACATATTTAAACACGTCTGCCGATCACATGGTTGATCATACTCTGGGTTCCACATGCATGTTTTAGCTGAAGGAAGAATACCTTAAACCTGGGTAGTTGAAACCCGTGGAATGAGTACCATGCAATATGACTTCAAAGGGTCTTCATTTGCTCACGAACCTCTCCAATCCTATCACTGCTGCGTTTATGCCCCTGTACACATGCTTGATTCTCTTTCGGAGACATAGCAATCCATAGGTTTTAAGATACTTACTAGTCAGGTACATTCTTAGGCGTTTAATATGCGGTGTTGAGTCCATTTCGTTGAGCAAGGAGTAGCTCTTGTCTATTCCATATTTGGCTTAAGGAACTTTATCTGTGCTCATTTCAATCTCTGGTTTTATGCAGCACCCCAACTCACCTTTACCCTTAAGCAAGAATAAGTTGGTTTTCTAAATTTGAGACCCTGTTCTGTTCTGTAATTCAGTTCCTGTGTAGCCAAGTTTACATTCCGTGTATTACTGATATCTTATGATGTTTCTTTTTCTGTGTGACTTATTTCAGTTAGAATCATCATACCTGAATCCACTCATTGTGCTGCTAAGGGCCTGATGACACAGATTTCATTGCTGAGTGATACTGCATTGTACGTAAGTACCACAAGTTCTTTATCCATTTTTCACTTTCTGTCATATTGAACTTGTATGGTAAACGAGGTTCTTGTAAACAGAGCCGTTCCAAACTTTGGGGTGGCTGTGTCTTTTTGATTTTAATTTCCCTAAGCTATAGGACCATAAGTGGAAGTGCCCTAGGTTCTGTTGCTTTGTTTTTAGATGTTTCAGGAAACACCATACACTTCTCCCGAGTGGTTGTTGGCAATTTACATCCCGCCCATCAGCATAACAAGGCTCCCAGTTCTCCATGGCCTGTCCTGCCTTTCTGGATTTTACACTTTTTTCAGATGGCCCTTTTGACCAGGGGGAAGTGAGACTTCATTGTAGTGCAGATTTCCTTTGCAAGCTTGCTTGGTTGGCCAAAAAGGGCGTATGCGTATTTTCCTGAATATATTCAGGAAAAAACGCATACGCCCTTTTTGGCCAAGTGCATCATTGTGGACGTTCTGCCTCTTTTCCTATGCTTTCAATGCAATTCCAGTCTACCTCCTGAAATCGGTTTCCTGCAATTCTGCCCCGCTTTCAAGTCCTCTTGGCAGCCTTACTTCAGTCTATTTTTGGACGATAGCTGTCATTTATAACTCTGCAGGTTTGTGAATTACAGTGCCCCTGAGCTCCTTTCTTCAACTCGCTTTCTTGTGACCTGGCCGCAACACCGCAGGATGGCTTCAGGCCCTAATCTGGTTCTGGCACGGCACGCTGAGCCTTTGGTTATTTCCTCTTCCTGGTGGGAAATGAGAGTTAAATTTGCCCGTCCAGACACCTCCAGCTAGTCTCTCATTGGTTCTCGCTATTCCTGTTCATCTTCCGCAGAAATTGCAAACTGGGCCAAACAGGAGGTTAAAGGCGCTGACTCTCCAAGTCGGGAGAGTGTTAGTAAAGCGTCTGGAATGT
This sequence comes from Delphinus delphis, assembly GCF_949987515.2. NCBI lineage: Eukaryota > Metazoa > Chordata > Mammalia > Artiodactyla > Delphinidae > Delphinus > Delphinus delphis. Next base: position 203,904 of record NW_027192933.1, on the reverse strand, counting down.
TGCACCCGAGTACCAGGTACGAAAACTGAGACATATTTGAATACGTCTCCCGATCACATGGTTGATCATACTCTAGGTTCCACATGCATGTTTTAGCTGAAGGAAGAATACCTTAAACCTGGAGAGTTAAGACCCGTGTAATGGGTACCATGCAATATGACTTCAAAGGGTCTTCATTTGCTCACTGAACCTCTCCAATCCTATCACTGCTGCGTTTATTCCCCTGTACACATGCTTGATTCTCTTTCGGAGACATAGCAATCCATAGGTTTTAAGATACTTACTAGTCAGGTACATTCTTAGGCGTTTAATATGGGGTGTTGAGTCCATTTCGTTGAGCAAGGAGTAGCTCTTGTCTATTCCATATTTGGCTTAAGGAACTTTATCTGTGCTCATTTCAATCTCTGGTTTTATGCAGCACCCCAACTCACCTTTACCCTTAAGCAAGAATAAGTTGGTTTTCTAAATTTGAGACCCTGTTCTGTTCTGTAATTCAGTTCCTGTGTAGTCAAGTTTCCATTCCGTGTATTACTGATATCTTATGATGTTTCTTTTTCTGTGTGACTTATTTCAGTTAGAATCATCATACCTGAATCCACTCATTGTGCTGCTAAGGGCCTGATGACACAGATTTCATTGCTGAGTGATACTGCATTGTACGTAAGTACCACAAGTTCTTTATCCATTTTTCACTTTCTGTGATATTGAACTTGTACGGTAAACGAGGTTCTTGTAAACAGAGGCGTCCCAAACTTTGGGGTGGCTGTGTCTTTTTGATTTTAATTTCCCTAAGCTATAGGACCATAAGTGGAAGTGCCCTAGGTTCTGTTGCTTTGTTTTTTAGATGTTTCAGGAAACACCATACACTTCTCCCGAGTGGTTGTTGGCAATTTACATCCCGCCCATCAGCATAACAAGGCTCCCAGTTCTCCATGGCCTGTCCTGCCTTTCTGGATTTTACACTTTTTTCATATGGCCCTTTTCACCGGGGGGAAGTGAGACTTCATTGTAGTGCAGATTTCCTTTGCAAGCTTGCTTGGTTGGCCAAAAAGGGCCTATGCGTTTTTTCCTGAATATATTCAGGAAAAAACGCATACGCCCTTTTTGGCCAAGTGCATCATTGTGGACGTTCTGCCTCTTTTCCTATGCTTTCAATGCAATTCCAGTCTACCTCCTGAAATCGGTTTCCTGCAATTCTGCCCCGCTTTCAAGTCCTCTTGGCAGCCTTACTTCAGTCTATTTTTGGACGATAGCTGTCATTTATAACTCTGCAGGTTTGTGAATTACAGTGCCCCTGAGCTCCTTTCTTCAACTCGCTTTCTTGTGACCTGGCCGCAACACCGCAGGATGGCTTCAGGCCCTAATCTGGTTCCGGTACAGCACGCTGATCCTTTGGTTATTTCCTCTTCCTGGTGGGAAATGAGAGTTAAATTTGCCCGTCCAGACACCTCCAGCTAGCCTCTCATTGGTTCTCGGTATTCCTGTTCATCTTCCGCAGAAATTGCAAACTGTGCCAAACAGGAGGTTAAAGGCGCTGACTCTCCAAGTGGGGAGAGTGTTAGTAAAGCGTCTGGAATGTTGCACCCGAGTACAAGGTGAGGAAAACTGAGACATATTTGAACACGTCTCCCGATCACATGGTTGATCATACTCTGGGTTCCACATGCATGTTTTAGCTGAAGGAAGAATACCTAAAACCTGGGTAGTTGAAACCCGTGGAATGGGTACCATGCAATATGACTTCAAAGGGTCTTCATTTGCTCACCGAACCTCTCCAATGCTATCATGCTGCGTTTATGCCCCTGTACACATGCTTGATTCTCTTTCGGAGACATAGCAATCCATAGGTTTTAAGATACTTACTAGTCAGGTACATTCTTAGGTGTTTAATATGCGGTGTTGAGTCCATTTCGTTGAGCAAGGAGTAGCTCTTGTCTATTCCATATTTGGCTTAAGGGTCTTTATTTGTGCTCATTTCAATCTCTGGTTTTCTGCAGCAACCCAACTCACATTTCCCCTTAAGCAAGCATAAGTTGGTTTTCTAAATTTGACAACCTGTTCTGTTTTGGAATTCAGTTCCTATTTAGCCAACTTTACATTCCGTGTATTAGTGATATCTTATGATGTTTCTTTTTCTGTGTGACTTATTTCAGTTAGAATCATCGTACCTGAAACTACTCATTATGCTGCTACGGGCCTGATGACATATATTTCATTGCTGAGTGATACTGCATTGTACGTAAGTACCACAAGTTCTTTATCCATTTTTCACTTTCTGTGATATTGAACTTGTACGGTAAACGAGGTTCTTGTAAACAGAGCCGTCCCAAACTTTGGGGTGGCTGTGTCTTTTTGATTTTAATTTCCCTAAGCTATAGGACCATAAGTGGAAGTGCCCTAGGCTCTGTTGCTTTGTTTTTTAGATGTTTCAGGAAACACCATACACTTCTCCCGAGTGTCTGTTGGCAATTTACATCCCCCCCATCAGCATAACAAGGCTCCCAGTTCTCCATGGCCTGTCTTGCCTTTCTGGATTTTACACTTTTTTCAGATGGCCCTTTTGACCGGGGGGAAGTGAGACTTCATTGTAGTGCAGATTTCCTTTGCAAGTTTGCTTGGTTGGCCTAAAAGTGCGTATGCGTTTTTTCCTGAATATATTCAGGAAAAAACGCATATGCCCTTTTTGGCCAAGTGCATCATTGTGGACGTTCTGCCTCTTTTCCTATGCTTTCAATGCAATTCCAGTCTACCTCCTGAAATCGGTTTCCTGCAATTCTGCACCGCTTTCAAGTCCTCTTGGCAGCCTTACTTCAGTCTATTTTTGGACGATAGCTGTCATTTATAACTCTGCAGTTTTGTGAATTACAGTGCCCCTGAGCTCCTTTCTTCAACTCAATTTCTTGTGACCTGGCCGCAACACCGCAGGATGGCTTCAGGCCCTAATCTGGTTCTGGCACGGCACGCTGAGCCTTTGGTTATTTCCTCTTCCTGGTGGGAAATGAGAGTTAAATTTGCCCGTCCAGACACCTCCAGCTAGTCTCTCATTGGTTCTCGCTATTCCTGTTCATCTTCCGCAGAAATGGCAAACTGGGCCAAACAGGAGGTTAAAGGCGCTGACTCTCCAAGTCGGGAGAGTGTTAGTAAAGCGTCTGGAATGTTGCACCCGAGTACCAGGTACGAAAACTGAGACATATTTGAATACGTCTCCCGATCACATGGTTGATCATACTCTAGGTTCCACATGCATGTTTTAGCTGAAGGAAGAATACCTTAAACCTGGAGAGTTAAGACCCGTGTAATGGGTACCATGCAATATGACTTCAAAGGGTCTTCATTTGCTCACCGAACCTCTCCAATCCTATCACTGCTGCGTTTATGCCCCTGTACACATGCTTGATTCTCTTTCGGAGTCATAGCAATCCATAGGTTTTAAGATACTTACTAGTCAGGTACATTCTTAGGCGTTTAATATGGGGTGTTGAGTCCATTTCGTTGAGCAAGGAGTAGCTCTTGTCTATTCCATATTTGGCTTAAGGAACTTTATCTGTGCTCATTTCAATCTCTGGCTTTATGCAGCACCCCAACTCACCTTTACCCTTAAGCAAGAATAAGTTGGTTTTCTAAATTTGAGACCCTGTTCTGTTCTGTAATTCAGTTCCTGTGTAGTCAAGTTTCCATTCCGTGTATTACTGATATCTTATGATGTTTCTTTTTCTGTGTGACTTATTTCAGTTAGAATCATCATACCTGAATCCACTCATTGTGCTGCTAAGGGACTGATGACACAGATTTCATTGCTGAGTGATACTGCATTGTACGTAAGTACCACAAGTTCTTTATCCATTTTTCACTTTCTGTGATATTGAACTTGTACGGTAAACGACGTTCTTGTAAACGGAGGCGTCCCAAACTTTGGGGTGGCTGTGTTTTTGATTTTAATTTCCCTAAGCTATAGGACCATAAGTGGAAGTGCCCTAGGCTCTGTTGCTTTGTTTTTTAGATGTTTCAGGAAACACCATAAACTTCTCCCGAGTGGTTGTTGGCAATTTACATCCCGCCCATCAGCATAACAAGGCTCCCAGTTCTCCATGGCCTGTCCTGCCTTTCTGGATTTTACACTTTTTTCAGATGGCCCTTTTGACCGGGGGAAGTGAGACTTCATTGTAGTGCAGATTTCCTTTGCAAGCTTGCTTGGTTGGCCAAAAAGGGCGTATGCGTTTTTTCCTGAATATATTCAGGAAAAAACGCATACGCCCTTTTTGGCCAAGTGCATCATTGTGGACGTTCTGCCTCTTTTCCTATGCTTTCAATGCAATTCCAGTCTACCTCCTGAAATCGGTTTCCTGCAATGCTGCCCCGCTCTCAAGTCCTCTTGGCAGCCTTACTTCAGTCTATTTTTGGACGATAGCTGTCATTTATAACTCTGCAGGTTTGTGAATTACAGTGCCTCTGAGCTCCTTTCTTCAACTCGCTTTCTTTTGAGCTGGCCGCAACACCGCAGGATGGCTTCAGGCCGTAATCTGGTTCCGGCACGGCACGCTGAGCCTTTGGTTATTTCCTCTTCCTGGTGGGAAATGAGAGTTAAATTTGCCTGTCCAGACACCTCCAGCTAGCCTCTCATTGGTTCTCGCTATTCCTGTTCATCTTCCGCAGAAATTGCAAACTGGGCCAAACAGGAGGTTAAAGGCACTGACTCTCCAAGTCGGGAGAGTGTTAGTAAAGCGTCTGGAATGTCGCACCCGAGTACCAGGGGAGGAAAACTGAGACATATTTGAACACGTCTCCCGTTCACATGGTTGATCATACTCTGGGTTCCACATGCATGTTTTAGCTGAAGGAAGAATACCTTAAACCTGGAGAGTTGAGACCCGTGTAATGGGTACCATGCAATATGACTTCAAAGGGTCTTCATTTGCTCACCGAACCTCTCCAATCCTATCACTGCTGCGTTTATGCCCCTGTACACACGCTTGATTCTCTTTTGGAGACATACCAATCCATAGGTTTTAAGATACTTACTAGTCAGGTACATTCTTAGGCGTTTAATATGCGGTGTTGAGTCCATTTCATTGAGCAAGGAGTAGCTCTTGTCTATTCCATATTTGGCTTAAGGAACATTATCTGTGCTCATTTCAATCTCTGGTTTTATGCAGCACCCCAACTCACCTTTACCCTTAAGCAAGCATAAGTTGGTTTTCTAAATTTGAGACCCTGTTCTGTTTTGGAATGCAGTTCCTGTGTAGCCAAGTTTACATTCCGTGTATTAGTGATATCTTATGATGTTTCTTTTTCTGTGTGACTTATTTCAGTTAGAATCATCGTACCTGAATCCACTCATTATGCTGCTACGGGCCTGATGACATAGATTTCATTGCTGAATGATACTGCATTGTACGTAAGTACCACAAGTTCTTTATCCATTTTTCACTTTCTGTGATATTGCACTTGTACGGTAAACGAGGTTCTTGTAAACAGAGCCGTCCCAAACTTTGGGGTGGCTGTGTCTTTTTGATTTTAATTTCCCTAAGCTATAGGACCATAAGTGGAAGTGCCCTAGGCTCTGTTGCTTTGTTTTTTAGATGTTTCAGGAAACACCATACACTTCTTCTGAGTCTCTGTTGGCAATTTACATCCCGCCCATCAGCATAACAAGGCTCCCAGTTCTCCATGGCCTGTCCTGCCTTTCTGGATTTTACACTTTTTTCAGATGGCCCTTTTGACCGGGGAGAAGTGAGACTTCATTGTAGTGCAGATTTCCTTTGCAAGTTTGCTTGGTTGGCCACAAAGGGCGTATGCGTTTTATTCCTGAATATATTCAGGAAAAAACGCATACGCCCTTTTTGGCCAAGTGCATCATTGTGGACGTTCTGCCTCTTTTCCTATGCTTTCAATGCAATTCCAGTCTACCTCCTGAAATCGGTTTCCTGCAATTCTGCCCCGCTTTCAAGTCCTCTTGGCAGCCTTACTTCAGTCTATTTTTGGACGATAGCTGTCATTTATAACTCTGCAGGTTTGTGAATTACAGTGCCCCTGAGCTCTTTCTTCAACTCGCTTTCTTGTGAGCTGGCCGCAACACCGCAGGATGTCTTCAGGCCCTAATCTGGTTCCGGCACGGCACGCTGAGCCTTTGGTTATTTCCTCTTCCTATTGTGAAATGAGAGTTAAATTTGCCCGTCCAGACACCTCCAGCTAGTCTCTCATTGGTTCTCGCTATTCCTGTTCATCTTCCACAGAAATTGCAAACTGGGCCAAACAGGAGGTTAAAGGCGCTGACTCTCCAAGTCGGGAGAGTGTTAGTAAAGCGTCTGGAATGTTGCATCTGAGTACCACTGGAGGAAAACTGAGACATATTTGAACACGTCTCCCGTTCACACGGATGATCATACTCTGGGTTCCACATGCATGTTTTAGCTGAAGGAAGAATACCTTAAACCTGGGTAGTTGAAACCCGTGTAATGGGTACCATGCAATATGACTTCAAAGGGTCTTCATTTGCTAACCGAACCTCTCCAATCCTATCACTGCTGCGTTTATGCCCCTGTACACATGCTTGATTCTCTTTCGGAGACATAGCAATCCATAGGTTTTAAGATACTTACTAGTCAGGTACATTCTTAGGCGTTTAATATGCGGTGTTGAGTCCATTTCGTTGAGCAAGGAGTAGCTCTTGTCTATTCCATATTTGGCTTAAGGAACTTTATCTGTGCTCATTTCAATCTCTGGTTTTATGCAGCACCCCAACTCACCTTTCCCCTTAAGCAAGCATAAGTTGGTTTTCTAAATTTGAGACCCTGTTCTGTTCTGCAATTCAGTTCCTGGGTAGCCAAGTTTACATTCCGTGTATTACTGATATCTTATGATGTTTCTTTTTCTGTGTGACTTATTTCAGTTAGAATCATCATACCTGAATCCACTCATTGTGCTGCTAAGGGCCTGATGACACAGATTTCATTGCTGAGTGATATTGCTTTGTAAGTAAATACCACAACTTCTTTATCCATTTTTCACTTTCTGCGATGTTGAACTTGTACTGTAAACGAGGTTCTTGTAAACAGAGCCGTTCCAAACTTTGGGGTGGCTGTGTCTTTTTGATTTTAAATTCTCTAAGCTATAGGACCATAAGTGGAAGTGCCCTAGGCTCTGTTGCTTTGTATTTTAGATGTTTCAGGAAACACCATACACTTCTCCCGAGTGGTTGTTGGCAATTTACATACCGCCCATCAGCATAACAAGGCTCCCAGTTCTCCATGGCCTGTCCTGCCTTTCTGGATTTTACACTTTTTTCAGATGGCCCTTTTGACCGGGGGGAAGTGAGACTTCATTGTAGTGCAGATTTCCTTTGCAAGCTTGCTTGGTTGGCCAAAAAGGGCGTATACGTTTTTTCCTGAATATATTCAGGAAAAAACGCATACGCCCTTTTTGGCCAAGTGCATCATTGTGGACGTTCTGCCTCTTTTCCTATGCTTTCAATGCAATTCCAGTCTACCTCCTGAAATCGGTTTCCTGCAATTCTGCCCCGCTTTCAAGTCCTCTTGGCAGCCTTACTTCAGTCTATTTTTGGACGATAGCTGTCATTTATAACTCTGCAGGTTTGTGAATTACAGTGCCCCTGAGCTCCTTTCTTCAACTCGCTTTCTTTTGAGCTGGCCGCAACACCGCAGGATGGCTTCAGGCCCTAATCTGGTTCCGGTACGGCACGCTGAGCCTTTGGTTATTTCCTCTTCCTGGTGGGAAATGAGAGTTAAATTTGCCCGTCCAGACACCTCCAGCTAGCCTCTAATTGGTTCTCACTATTCCTGTTCATCTTCCGCAGAAATTGCAAACTGGGCCAAACAGGAGGTTAAAAGCGCTGACTCTCCAAGGGGGGAGAGTGTTAGTAAAGCGTCTGGAATGTTGCACCCGAGTACCAGGGGAGGAAAACTGAGACATATTTGAACACGTCTCCCGATCACATGGTTGATCATACTCTAGGTTCCACATGCATGTTTTAGCTGAAGGAAGAATACCTTAAACCTGGAGAGTTGAAACCCGTGTAATGGGTACCATGCAATATGACTTCAAAGGGTCTTCATTTGCTCACCGCACCTCTCCAATCCTATCACTGCTGCGTTTATGCCCCTGTACACATGCTTGATTCTCTTTCGGAGACATAGCAATCCATAGGTTTTAAGATACTTACTAGTCAGGTACATTCTTAGGCGTTTAATATGGGGTGTTGAGTCCATTTCGTTGAGCAAGGAGTAGCTCTTGTCTATTCCATATTTGGCTTAAGGAACTTTATCTGTGCTCATTTCAATCTCTGGTTTTATGCAGCACCCCAACTCACCTTTACCCTTAAGCAAGCATAAGTTGGTTTTCTAAATTTGAGACCCTGTTCTGTTCTGTAATTCAGTTCCTGTGTAGCCAAGTTTCCATTCCGTGTATTACTGATATCTTATGATGTTTCTTTTTCTGTGTGACTTATTTCAGTTAGAATCATCATACCTGAATCCACTCATTGTGCTGCTAAGGGCCTGATGACACAGATTTCATTGCTGAGTGATATTGCTTTGTAAGTAAATACCACAACTTCTTTATCCATTTTTCACTTTCTGCGATGTTGAACTTGTACTGTAAATGAGGTTCTTGTAAACAGAGCCGTTCCAAACTTTGGGGTGGCTGTGTCTTTTTGATTTAAATTTCCCTAAGCTATAGGACCATAAGTGGAAGTGCCCTAGGTTCTGTTGCTTTGTTTTTTAGATGTTTCAGGAAACACCATACACTTCTCCCGAGTGGTTGTTGGCAATTTCCATCCCGCCCATCAGCATAACAAGGCTCCCAGTTCTCCATGGCCTGTCCTGCCTTTCTGGATTTTACACTTTTTTCAGATGGCCCTTTTGACCGGGGGGAAGTGAGACTTCATTGTAGTGCAGATTTCCTTTGCAAGCTTGCTTGGTTGGCCAAAAAGGGCGTATGCGTTTTTTCCTGAATATATTCAGGAAAAAACGCATACGCCCTTTTTGGCCAAGTGCATCATTGTGGACGTTCTGCCTCTTTTCCTATGCTTTCAATGCAATTCCTGTCTACCTCCTGAAATCGGTTTCCTGCAATTCTGCCCCGCTTTCAAGTCCTCTTGGCAGCCTTACTTCAGTCTATTTTTGGATGATAGCTGTCATTGATAACTCTGCAGGTTTGTGAATTACAGTGCCCCTGAGCTCCTTTCTTCAACTCGCTTTCTTTTGAGCTGGCCGCAACACCGCAGGATGGCTTCAGGCCCTAATCTGGTTCCGGTACAGCACGCTGATCCTTTGGTTATTTCCTCTTCCTGGTGGGAAATGAGAGTTAAATTTGCCCGTCCAGACACCTCCAGCTAGCCTCTCATTGGTTCTCGCTATTCCTGTTCATCTTCCGCAGAAATTGCAAACTGTGCCAAACAGGAGGTTAAAGGCGCTGACTCTCCAAGTGGGGAGAGTGTTAGTAAAGCGTCTGGAATGTTGCACCCGAGTACAAGGTGAGGAAAACTGAGACATATTTAAACACGTCTCCCGATCACATGGTAGATCATACTCTAGGTTCCACATGCATGTTTTAGCTGAAGGAAGAATACCTAAAACCTGGGTAGTTGAAACCCGTGGAATGGGTACCATGCAATATGACTTCAAAGGGTCTTCATTTGCTCACCGAACCTCTCCAATCCTATCATGCTGCGTTTATGCCCCTGTACACATGCTTGATTCTCTTTCAGAGACATAGCAATCCATAGGTTTTAAGATACTTACTAGTCAGGTACATTCTTAGGTGTTTAATATGCGGTGTTGAGTCCATTTCGTTGAGCAAGGAGTAGCTCTTGTCTATTCCATATTTGGCTTAAGGATCTTTATTTGTGCTCATTTCAATCTCTGGTTTTATGCAGCAACCCAACTCACCTTTCCCCTTAAGCAAGCATAAGTTGGTTTTCTAAATTTGAGAACCTGTTCTGTTTTGGAATTCAGTTCCTATGTAGCCAAGTTTACATTCCGTGTATTAGTGATATCTTATGATGTTTCTTTTTCTGTGTGACTTATTTCAGTTAGAATCATCGTACCTGAAACTACTCATTATGCTGCTACAGGCCTGATGACATATATTTCATTGCTGAGTGATACTGCATTGTACGTAAGTACCACAAGTTCTTTATCCATTTTTCACTTTCTGTGATATTGAACTTGTACGGTAAACAAGGTTCTTGTAAACAGAGCTGTCCCAAACTTTGGGGTGGCTGTGTCTTTTTGATTTTAATTTCCCTAAGCTATAGGACCATAAGTGGAAGTGCCCTAGGCTCTGTTGCTTTGTTTTTTAGATGTTTCAGGAAACACCATACACTTCTCCTGAGTGTCTGTTGGCAATTTACATCCCGCCCATCAGCATAACAAGGCTCCCAGTTCTCCATGGCCTGTCTTGCCTTTCTGGATTTTACACTTTTTTCAGATGGCCCTTTTGACCGGGGGGAAGTGAGACTTCATTGTAGTGCAGATTTCCTTTGCAAGTTTGCTTGGTTGGCCTAAAAGGGCGTATGCGTTTTTTCCTGAATATATTCAGGAAAAAACGCATATGCCCTTTTTGGCCAAGTGCATCATTGTGGACGTTCTGCCTCTTTTCCTATGCTTTCAATGCAATTCCAGTCTACCTCCTGAAATCGGTTTCCTGCAATTCTGCCCCGCTTTCAAGTCCTCTTGGCAGCCTTACTTCAGTCTATTTTTGGACGATAGCTGTCATTTATAACTCTGCAGGTTTGTGAATTACAGTGCCCCTGAGCTCCTTTCTTCAACTCGATTTCTTGTGACCTGGCCGCAACACCGCAGGATGGCTTCAGGCCCTAATCTTGTTCTGGCACGGCACGCTGAGCCTTTGGTTAATTCCTCTTCCAGGTGGGAAATGAGAGTTAAATTTGCCCGTCCAGACACCTCCAGCTAGCCTCTCATTGGTTCTCGCTATTCCTGTTCATCTTCCACAGAAATTGCAAACTGGGCCAAACAGGAGGTTAAAGGGACTGACTCTCCAAGTGGGGAGAGTGTTAGTAAAGCGTCTGGAATGTTGCACCCGAGTACCAGGGTACGAAAACTGAGACATATTTAAACACGTCTGCCGATCACATGGTTGATCATACTCTGGGTTCCACATGCATGTTTTAGCTGAAGGAAGAATACCTTAAACCTGGGTAGTTGAAACCCGTGGAATGAGTACCATGCAATATGACTTCAAAGGGTCTTCATTTGCTCACGAACCTCTCCAATCCTATCACTGCTGCGTTTATGCCCCTGTACACATGCTTGATTCTCTTTCGGAGACATAGCAATCCATAGGTTTTAAGATACTTACTAGTCAGGTACATTCTTAGGCGTTTAATATGCGGTGTTGAGTCCATTTCGTTGAGCAAGGAGTAGCTCTTGTCTATTCCATATTTGGCTTAAGGAACTTTATCTGTGCTCATTTCAATCTCTGGTTTTATGCAGCACCCCAACTCACCTTTACCCTTAAGCAAGAATAAGTTGGTTTTCTAAATTTGAGACCCTGTTCTGTTCTGTAATTCAGTTCCTGTGTAGCCAAGTTTACATTCCGTGTATTACTGATATCTTATGATGTTTCTTTTTCTGTGTGACTTATTTCAGTTAGAATCATCATACCTGAATCCACTCATTGTGCTGCTAAGGGCCTGATGACACAGATTTCATTGCTGAGTGATACTGCATTGTACGTAAGTACCACAAGTTCTTTATCCATTTTTCACTTTCTGTGATATTGAACTTGTACGGTAAACGAGGTTCTTGTAAACAGAGCCGTTCCAAACTTTGGGGTGGCTGTGTCTTTTTGATTTTAATTTCCCTAAGCTATAGGACCATAAGTGGAAGTGCCCTAGGTTCTGTTGCTTTGTTTTTAGATGTTTCAGGAAACACCATACACTTCTCCCGAGTGGTTGTTGGCAATTTACATCCCGCCCATCAGCATAACAAGGCTCCCAGTTCTCCATGGCCTGTCCTGCCTTTCTGGATTTTACACTTTTTTCAGATGGCCCTTTTGACCAGGGGGAAGTGAGACTTCATTGTAGTGCAGATTTCCTTTGCAAGCTTGCTTGGTTGGCCAAAAAGGGCGTATGCGTATTTTCCTGAATATATTCAGGAAAAAACGCATACGCCCTTTTTGGCCAAGTGCATCATTGTGGACGTTCTGCCTCTTTTCCTATGCTTTCAATGCAATTCCAGTCTACCTCCTGAAATCGGTTTCCTGCAATTCTGCCCCGCTTTCAAGTCCTCTTGGCAGCCTTACTTCAGTCTATTTTTGGACGATAGCTGTCATTTATAACTCTGCAGGTTTGTGAATTACAGTGCCCCTGAGCTCCTTTCTTCAACTCGCTTTCTTGTGACCTGGCCGCAACACCGCAGGATGGCTTCAGGCCCTAATCTGGTTCTGGCACGGCACGCTGAGCCTTTGGTTATTTCCTCTTCCTGGTGGGAAATGAGAGTTAAATTTGCCCGTCCAGACACCTCCAGCTAGTCTCTCATTGGTTCTCGCTATTCCTGTTCATCTTCCGCAGAAATTGCAAACTGGGCCAAACAGGAGGTTAAAGGCGCTGACTCTCCAAGTCGGGAGAGTGTTAGTAAAGCGTCTGGAATGTTGCACCCGAGTACCAGGTACGAAAACTGAGACATATTTGAATACGTCTCCCGATCACATGGTTGATCATACTCTAGGTTCCACATGCATGTTTTAGCTGAAGGAAGAATACCTTAAACCTGGAGAGTTAAGACCCGTGTAATGGGTACCATGCAATATGACTTCAAAGGGTCTTCATTTGCTCACTGAACCTCTCCAATCCTATCACTGCTGCGTTTATTCCCCTGTACACATGCTTGATTCTCTTTCGGAGACATAGCAATCCATAGGTTTTAAGATACTTACTAGTCAGGTACATTCTTAGGCGTTTAATATGGGGTGTTGAGTCCATTTCGTTGAGCAAGGAGTAGCTCTTGTCTATTCCATATTTGGCTTAAGGAACTTTATCTGTGCTCATTTCAATCTCTGGTTTTATGCAGCACCCCAACTCACCTTTCCCCTTAAGCAAGCATAAGTTGGTTTTCTAAATTTGAGACCCTGTTCTGTTCTGTAATTCAGTTCCTGTGTAGCCAAGTTTCCATTCCGTGTATTACTGATATCTTATGATGTTTCTTTTTCTGTGTGACTTATTTCAGTTAGAATCATCATACCTGAATCCACTCATTGTGCTGCTAAGGGCCTGATGACACAGATTTCATTGCTGAGTGATATTGCTTTGTAAGTGAATACCACAATTTCTTTATCCATTTTTCACTTTCTGCGATGTTGAACTTGTACTGTAAACGAGGTTCTTGTAAACAGAGCCGATCCAAACTTTGGGGTGACTGTGTCTTTTTGATTTTAATTTCCCTAAGCTATAGGACCATAAGTGGAAGTGCCTTAGGCTCTGTTGCTTTGTTTTTTAGATGTTTCAGGAAACACCATACACTTCTCCCAAGTGTCTGTTGGCAATTTACATCCCGCCCATAAGCATAGCAAGGCTCCCAGTTCTCCATGGCCTGTCCTGCCTTTCTGGATTTTACACTTTTTTCAGATGGCCCTTTTGACCCGGGGGAAGTGAGACTTCATTGTAGTGCAGATTTCCTTTGCAAGCTTGCTTGGTTGGCCAAAAAGGGCGTATGCGTTTTTTCCTGAATATATTCAGGACAAAACGCATACGCCATTTTTGGCCAAGTGCATCATTGTGGACGTTCTGCCTCTTTTCCTATGCTTTCAATGCAATTCCAGTCTACCTCCTGAAATCGGTTTCCTGCAATTCTGCCCCGCTTTCAAGTCCTCTTGGCAGCCTTACTTCAGTCTATTTTTGGACGATAGCTGTCATTTATAACTCTGCAGGTTTGTGAATTACAGTGCCCCTGAGCTCCTTTCTTCAACTCGCTTTCTTGTGACCTGGCCGCAACACCGCAGGATGGCTTCAGGCCCTAATCTGGTTCCGGCCCGGCATGCTGAACCTTTGGTTAATTCCTCTTCCTGGTGGGAAATGAGAGTTAAATTTGCCCGTCCAGACACCTCCAGCTAGCCTCTCATTGGTTCTCGCTATTCCTGTCCATCTTCCGCAGAAATTGCAAACTGGGCCAAACAGGAGGTTAAAGGCACTGACTCTCCAAGTCGGGAGAGTGTTAGTAAAGCGTCTGGAATGTTGCACCCGAGTACCAGGGGAGGAAAACTGAGACATATTTGAACACGTCTCCCGTTCACATGGTTGATCATACTCTGGGTTCCACATGCATGTTTTAGCTGAAGGAAGAATACCTTAAACCTGGAGAGTTGAGACCCGTGGAATGGGTACCATGCAATATGACTTCAAACGGTCTTCATTTGCTCACCGAACCTCTCCAATCCTATCACTGCTGCATTTATGCCCCTGTACACACGCTTGATTCTCTTTTGGAGACATAGCAATCCATAGGTTTTAAGATACTTACTAGTCAGGTACATTCTTAGGCGTTTAATATGGGGTTTTGAGTCCATTTCGTTGAGCAAGGAGTAGCTCTTGTCCATTCCATATTTGGCTTAAGGAACTTTATCTGTGCTCATTTCAATCTCTGGTTTTATGCAGCACCCCAACTCACCTTTCCCCTTAAGCAAGCATAAGTTGGTTTTCTAAATTTGAGACCCTATTCTGTTTTGGAATGCAGTTCCTGTGTAGCCAACTTTACATTCCGTGTATTAGTGATATCTTATGATGTTTCTTTTTCTGTGTGACTTATTTCAGTTAGAATCATCGTACCTGAATCCACTCATTATACTGCTACGGGCCTGATGACATAGATTTCATTGCTGAGTGATACTGCATTGTACGTAAGTACCACAAGTTCTTTATCCATTTTTCACTTTCTGTGATATTGAACTTGTACGGTAAACGAGGTTCTTGTAAACGGAGGCGTCCCAAACTTTGAGGTGGCTGTGTCTTTTTGATTTTAATTTCCCTAAGCTATAGGACCATAAGTGGAAGTGCCCTAGGCTCTGTTGCTTTGTTTTTTAGATGTTTCAGGAAACACCATACACTTCTTCTGAGTCTCTGTTGGCAATTTACATCCCGCCCATCAGCATAACAAGGCTCCCAGTTCTCCATGGCCTGTCCTGCCTTTCTGGATTTTACACTTTTTTCAGATGGCCCTTTTGACCGGGGAGAAGTGAGACTTCATTGTAGTGCAGATTTCCTTTGCAAGTTTGCTTGGTTGGCCAAAAAGGGCGTATGCGTTTTATTCCTGAATATATTCAGGAAAAAACGCATACGCCCTTTTTGGCCAAGTGCATCATTGTGGACGTTCTGCCTCTTTTCCTATGCTTTCAATGCAATTCCAGTCTACCTCCTGAAATCGGTTTCCTGCAATTCTGCCCCGCTTTCAAGTCCTCTTGGCAGCCTTACTTCAGTCTATTTTTGGATGATAGCTGTCATTTATAACTCTGCAGGTTTGTGAATTACAGTGCCCCTGAGCTCTTTCTTCAACTCGCTTTCTTGTGAGCTGGCCGCAACACCGCAGGATGTCTTCAGGCCCTAATCTGGTTCCGGCACGGCACGCTGAGCCTTTGGTTATTTCCTCTTCCTATTGTGAAATGAGAGTTAAATTTGCCCGTCCAGACACCTCCAGCTAGTCTCTCATTGGTTCTCGCTATTCCTGTTCATCTTCCACAGAAATTGCAAACTGGGCCAAACAGGAGGTTAAAGGCGCTGACTCTCCAAGTCGGGAGAGTGTTAGTAAAGCGTCTGGAATGTTGCATCTGAGTACCACGGGAGGAAAACTGAGACATATTTGAACACGTCTCCCGTTCACACGGATGATCATACTCTGGGTTCCACATGCATGTTTTAGCTGAAGGAAGAATACCTTAAACCTGGGTAGTTGAAACCCGTGTAATGGGTACCATGCAATATGACTTCAAAGGGTCTTCATTTGCTCACCGCACCTCTCCAATCCTATCACTGCTGCGTTTATGCCCCTGTACACATGCTTGATTCTCTTTCGGAGACATAGCAATCCATAGGTTTTACGATACTTACTAGTCAGGTACATTCTTAGGCGTTTAATATGCGGTGTTGAGTCCATTTCGTTGAGCAAGGAGTAGCTCTTGTCTATTCCATATTTGGCTTAAGGAACTTTATCTGTGCTCATTTCAATCTCTGGTTTTATGCAGCACCCCAACTCACCTTTCCCCTTAAGCAAGCATAAGTTGGTTTTCTAAATTTGAGCCCCTGTTCTGTTCTGTAATTCAGTTCCTGTGTAGCCAAGTTTACATTCCGTGTATTACTGATATCTTATGATGTTTCATTTTCTGTGTGAGTTATTTCAGTTAGAATCATCATACCTGAATCCACTCATTGTGCTGCTAAGGGCCTGATGACACAGATTTCATTGCTGAGTGATATTGCTTTGTAAGTAAATACCACAACTTCTTTATCCATTTTTCACTTTCTGCGATGTTGAACTTGTACTGTAAACGAGGTTCTTGTAAACAGAGCCGTTCGAAACTTTGGGGTGGCTGTGTCTTTTTGATTTTAAATTCCCTAAGCTATAGGACCATAAGTGGAAGTGCCCTAGGCTCTGTTGCTTTGTTTTTTAGATGTTTCAGGAAACACCATACACTTCTCCCGAGTGTTTGTTGGCAATTTACATCCCGCCCTTCAGCATAACAAGGCTGCCAGTTCTCCATGGCCTGTCCTGCCTTTCTGGATTTTACACTTTTTTCAGATGGCCATTTTGACCGGGGGGAAGTGAGACTTCATTGTAGTGCAGATTTCCTTTGCAAGCTTGCTTGGTTGGCCAAAAAGCGCGTATGCGTTTTTTCCTGAATATATTCAGGAAAAAATGCATACGCCCTTTTGGCTAAGTGCATCATTGTGGACGTTCTGCCTCTTTTCCTATGCTTTCAATGCAATTCCAGTCTACCTCCTGAAATTGGTTTCCTGCAATTCTGCCCCGCTTTCAAGTCCTCTTGGCAGCCTTACGTCAGTCTATTTTTGGACGATAGCTGTCATTTATAAGTCTGCAGGTTTGTGAATTACAGTGCCCCTGAGCTCCTTTCTTCAACTCGCTTTCTTTTGAGCTGGCCGCAACACTGCAGGATGGCTTCAGGCCCTAATCTGGTTCCGGCACGGCACACTGAGCCTTTGGTTATTTCCTCTTCCTGGTGGGAAATGAGAGATAAATTTGCCCGTCCAGACACCTCCAGCTAGCCTCTCATTGGTTCTCGCTATTCCTGTTCATCTTCCGCAGAAATTGCAAACTGGGCCAAACAGGAGGTTAAAGGCGCTGACTTTCCAAGTGGGGAGAGTGTTAGTAAAGCGTCTGGAATGTTGCACCCGAGTACCAGGGTACGAAAACTGAGACATATTTGAACACGTCTCCCATTCACATGGTTGATCATACTTGGGTTCCACATGCATGTTTTAGCTGAAGGAAGAATACCTAAAACCTGGGTAGTTGAAACCCGTGGAATGGGTACCATGCAATATGACTTCATAGGGTCTTCATTTGCTCACCGCACCTCTCCAATCCTATCACTGCTGCGTTTATGCCCCTGTACACATGCTTGATTCTCTTTCGGAGACATAGCAATCCATAGGTTTTAAGATACTTACTAGTCAGGTACATTCTTAGGCGTTTAATATGGGGTGTTGAGTCCATTTCGTTGAGCAAGGAGTAGCTCTTGTCTATTCCATATTTGGCTTAAGGAACTTTATCTGTGCTCATTTCAATCTCTGGTTTTATGCAGCACCCCAACTCACCTTTCCCCTTAAGCAAGCATAAGTTGGTTTTCTAAATTTGAGACCCTGTTCTGTTCTGTAATTCAGTTCCTGTGTAGCCAAGTTTACATTCCGTGTATTACTGATATCTTATGATGTTTCTTTTTCTGTGTGACTTATTTCAGTTAGAATCATCATACCTGAATCCACTCATTGTGCTGCTAAGGGCCTGATGACACAGATTTCATTGCTGAGTGATATTGCTTTGTAAGTAAATACCACAACTTCTTTATCCATTTTTCACTTTCTGCGATGTTGAACTTGTACTGTAAATGAGGTTCTTGTAAACAGAGCCGTTCCAAACTTTGGGGTGGCTGTGTCTTTTTGATTTTAAATTCCCTAAGCTATAGGACCATAAGTGGAAGTGCCCTAGGCTCTGTTGCTTTGTTTTTTAGATGTTTCAGGAAACACCATACACTTCTCCCGAGTGTTTGTTGGCAATTTACATCCCGCCCTTCAGCATAACAAGGCTCCCAGTTCTCCATGGCCTGTCCTGCCTTTCTGGATTTTACACTTTTTTCAGATGGCCATTTTGACCGGGGGGAAGTGAGACTTCATTGTAGTGCAGATTTCCTTTGCAAGCTTGCTTGGTTGGCCAAAAAGGGCGTATGCGTTTTTTCCTGAATATATTCAGGAAAAATTGCATATGCCCTTTTGGCTAAGTGCATCATTGTGGACGTTCTGCCTCTTTTCCTATGCTTTCAATGCAATTCCAGTCTACCTCCTGAAATCGGTTTCCTGCAATTCTGCCCCGCTTTCAAGTCCTCTTGGCAGCCTTACCTCAGTCTATTTTTGGACGATAGCTGTCATTTATAACTCTGCAGGTTTGTGAATTACAGTGCCCCTGAGCTCCTTTCTTCAACTCGCTTTCTTTTGAGCTGGCCGCAACACTGCAGGATGGCTTCAGGCCCTAATCTGGTTCCGGCACGGCACACTGAGCCTTTGGTTATTTCCTCTTCCTGGTGGGAAATGAGAGATAAATTTGCCCGTCCAGACACCTCCAGCTAGCCTCTCATTGGTTCTCGCTATTCCTGTTCATCTTCCGCAGAAATTGCAAACTGGGCCAAACAGGAGGTTAAAGGCGCTGACTTTCCAAGTGGGGAGAGTGTTAGTAAAGCGTCTGGAATGTTGCACCCGAGTACCAGGGTACGAAAACTGAGACATATTTGAACACGTCTCCCATTCACATGGTTGATCATACTTGGGTTCCACATGCATGTTTTAGCTGAAGGAAGAATACCTAAAACCTGGGTAGTTGAAACCCGTGGAATGGGTACCATGCAATATGACTTCATAGGGTCTTCATTTGCTCACCGCACCTCTCCAATCCTATCACTGCTGCGTTTATGCCCCTGTACACATGCTTGATTCTCTTTCGGAGACATAGCAATCCATAGGTTTTAAGATACTTACTACTCAGGTACATTCTTAGGCGTTTAATATGGGGTGTTGAGTCCATTTCGTTGAGCAAGGAGTAGCTCTTGTCTATTCCATATTTGGCTTAAGGAACTTTATCTGTGCTCATTTCAATCTCTGGTTTTATGCAGCACCCCAACTCACCTTTACCCTTAAGCAAGCATAAGTTGGTTTTCTAAATTTGAGACCCTGTTCTGTTCTGTAATTCAGTTCCTGTGTAGCCAAGTTTACATTCCGTGTATTACTGATATCTTATGATGTTTCTTTTTCTGTGTGACTTATTTCAGTTAGAATCATCATACCTGAATCCACTCATTGTGCTGCTAAGGGCCTGATGACACAGATTTCATTGCTGAGTGATATTGCTTTGTAAGTAAATACCACAACTTCTTTATCCATTTTTCACTTTCTGCGATGTTGAACTTGTACTGTAAATGAGGTTCTTGTAAACAGAGCCGTTCCAAACTTTGGGGTGGCTGTGTCTTTTTGATTTTAATTTCCCTAAGCTATAGGACCATAAGTGGAAGTGCCCTAGGTTCTGTTGCTTTGTTTTTTAGATGTTTCAGGAAACACCATACACTTCTCCCAAGTGGTTGTTGGCAATTTCCATCCCGCCCATCAGCATAACAAGGCTCCCAGTTCTCCATGGCCTGTCCTGCCTTTCTGGATTTTACACTTTTTTCAGATGGCCCTTTTGACCGGGGGGAAGTGAGACTTCAATGTAGTGCAGATTTCCTTTGCAAGCTTGCTTGGTTGGCCAAAAAGGGCGTATGCGTTTTTTCCTGAATATATTCAGGAAAAAACGCATACGCCCTTTTTGGCCAAGTGCATCATTGTGGACGTTCTGCCTCTTTTCCTATGCTTTCAATGCAATTCCTGTCTACCTCCTGAAATCGGTTTCCTGCAATTCTGCCCCGCTTTCAAGTCCTCTTGGCAGCCTTACTTCAGTCTATTTTTGGATGATAGCTGTCATTTATAACTCTGCAGGTTTGTGAATTACAGTGCCCCTGAGCTCCTTTCTTCAACTCGCTTTCTTGTGACCTGGCCGCAACACCGCAGGATGGCTTCAGGCCCTAATCTGGTTCCAGCACGGCACGCTGAGCCTTTGGTTATTTCCTCTTCCTGGTGGGAAATGAGAGTTAAATTTGCCCGTCCAGACACCTCCAGCTAGTCTCTCATTGGTTCTCGCTATTCCTGTTCATCTTCCACAGAAATTGCAAACTGGGCCAAACAGGAGGTTAAAGGCGCTGACTCTCCAAGTGGGGAGAGTGTTAGTAAAGCGTCTGGAATGTTGCACTCGAGTACCAGGGGAGGAAAACTGAGACATATTTGAACACGTCTCCCGTTCACATGGTTGATCATACTTGGGTTCCACATGCATGTTTTAGCTGAAGGAAGAATACCTTAAACCTGGGTAGTTGAAACCCGTGGAATGGGTACCATGCAATATGACTTCAAAGGGTCTTCATTTGCTCACCGAACCTCTCCAATCCTATCACTGCTGCGTTTATGTCCCTGTACACATGCTTGATTCTCTTTCGGAGACATAGCAATCCATAGGTTTTAAGATACTTACTAGTCAGGTACATTCTTAGGCGTTTAATATGCGGTGTTGAGTCCATTTCGTTGAGCAAGGAGTAGCTCTTGTCTATTGCATATTTGGCTTAAGGAACTTTATCTGTGCTCATTTCAATCTCTGGTTTTATGCAGCACCCCAACTCACCTTTCCCCTTAAGCAAGCATAAGTTGGTTTTCTAAATTTGAGCCCCTGTTCTGTTCTGTAATTCAGTTCCTGTGTAGCCAAGTTTACATTCCGTGTATTACTGATATCTTATGATGTTTCATTTTCTGTGTGACTTATTTCAGTTAGAATCATCATACCTGAATCCACTCATTGTGCTGCTAAGGGCCTGATGACACAGATTTCATTGCTGAGTGATATTGCTTTGTAAGTAAATACCACAACTTCTTTATCCATTTTTCACTTTCTGCGATGTTGAACTTGTACTGTAAACGAGGTTCTTGTAAACAGAGCCGTTCCAAACTTTGGGGTGGCTGTGTCTTTTTGATTTTAATTTCCCTAAGCTATAGGACCATAAGTGGAAGTGCCCTAGGCTCTGTTGCTTTGTTTTTTAGATGTTTCAGGAAACACCATACACTTCTCCCGAGTGTCTGTTGGCAATTTACATCCCGCCCATCAGCATAACAAGGCTCCCAGTCTCCATGGCCTGTCCTGACTTTCTGGATTTTACACTTTTTTCAGATGGCCCTTTTGACCGGGGGGAAGTGAGACTTCATTGTAGTGCAGATTTCCTTTGCAAGCTTGCTTGGTTGGCCAAAAAGGGCGTATGCGTTTTTTCCTGAATATATTCAGGAAAAAACGCATACGCCCTTTTTGGCCAAGTGCATCATTGTGGACGTTCTGCCTCTTTTCCTATGCTTTCAATGCAATTCCAGTCTACCTCCTGAAATCGGTTTCCTGCAATTCTGCCCCGCTTTCAAGTCCTCTTGGCAGCCTTACTTCAGTCTATTTTTGGACGATAGCTGTCATTTATAACTCTGCAGGTTTGTGAATTACAGTGCCCCTGAGCTCCTTTCTTCAACTCGCTTTCTTGTGACCTGGCCGCAACACCGCAGGATGGCTTCAGGCCCTAATCTGGTTCCGGCACGGCACGCTGAGCCTTTGGTTAATTCCTCTTCCTGGTGGGAAATGAGAGTTAAATTTGCCCGTCCAGACACCTCCAGCTAGTCTCTCATTGGTTCTCGCTATTCCTGTTCATCTTCCGCAGAAATTGCAAACTGGGCCAAACAGGAGGTTAAAGGGACTGACTCTCCAAGTCGGGAGAGTGTTAGTAAAGCGTCTGGAATGTTGCACCCGAGTACCAGGGTACGAAAACTGAGACATATTTGAACACGTCTCCCGATCACATGGTTGATCATACTCTAGGTTCCACATGGATGATTTAGCTGAAGGAGGAATAACTTAAACCTGGGTATTTGAAACCCGTGGAATGGGTACCATGCAAGATGACTTCAAAGGGTCTTCATTTGCTCACCGAACCTCTCCAATCCTATCACTGCTGCGTTTATGCCCCTGTACACATGCTTGATTCTCTTTCGGAGACATAGCAATCCATAGGTTTTAAGATACTTACTAGTCAGGTACATTCTTAGGCGTTTAATATGCGGTGTTGAGTCCATTTCGTTGAGCAAGGAGTAGCTCTTGTCTATTCCATATTTGGCTTAAGGAACTTTATCTGTGCTCATTTCAATCTCTGGTTTTATGCAGCACCCCAACTCACCTTTCCCCTTAAGCAAGCATAAGTTGGTTTTCTAAATTTGAGACACTGTTCTGTTCTGTAATTCAGTTCCTGTGTAGCCAAGTTTACATTCCGTGTATTACTGATATCTTATGATGTTTCATTTTCTGTGTGACTTATTTCAGTTAGAATCATCATACCTGAATCCACTCATTGTGCTGCTAAGGGCCTGATGACACAGATTTCATTGCTGAGTGATATTGCTTTGTAAGTAAATACCACAACTTCTTTATCCATTTTTCACTTTCTGCGATGTTGAACTTGTACTGTAAACGAGGTTCTTGTAAACAGAGCCGTTCCAAACTTTGGGGTGGCTGTGTCTTTTTCATTTTAATTTCCCTAAGCTATAGGACCATAAGTGGAAGTGCCCTAGGTTCTGTTGCTTTGTTTTTTAGATGTTTCAGGAAACACCATACACTTCTCCGGAGTGTCTGTTGGCAATTTACATCCCGCCCATCAGCATAACAAGGCTCCCAGTTCTCCATGGCCTGTCCTGACTTTCTGGATTTTACACTTTTTTCAGATGGCCCTTTTGACCGGGGGGAAGTGAGACTTCATTGTAGTGCAGATTTCCTTTGCAAGCTTGCTTGGTTGGCCAAAAAGGGCGTATGCGTTTTTTCCTGAATATATTCAGGAAAAAACGCATACGCCCTTTTTGGCCAAGTGCATCATTGTGGACGTTCTGCCTCTTTTCCTATGCTTTCAATGCAATTCCAGTCTACCTCCTGAAATCGGTTTCCTGCAATTCTGCCCCGCTTTCAAGTCCTCTTGGCAGCCTTACTTCAGTCTATTTTTGGACGATAGCTGTCATTTATAACTCTGCAGGTTTGTGAATTACAGTGCCCCTGAGCTCCTTTCTTCAACTCGCTTTCTTGTGACCTGGCCGCAACACCGCAGGATGGCTTCAGGCCCTAATCTGGTTCCGGCCCGGCATGCTGAGCCTTTGGTTAATTCCTCTTCCTGGTGGGAAATGAGAGTTGAATTTGCCCGTCCAGACACCTCCAGCTAGCCTCTCATTGGTTCTCGCTATTCCTGTTCATCTTCCGCAGGAATTGCCAACTGGGCCAAACAGGAGGTTAAAGGGACTGACTCTCCAAGTCGGGAGAGTGTTAGTAAAGCGTCTGGAATGTTGCACCCGAGTACCAGGGGAGGAAAACTGAGACATATTTGAACACGTCTCCCGTTCACATGGTTGATCATACTCTGGGTTCCACATGCATGTTTTAGCTGAAGGAAGAATACCTTAAACCTGGAGAGTTGAGACCCGTGTAATGGGTACCATGCAATATGACTTCAAAGGGTATTCATTTGCTCACCGAACCTCTCCAATCCTATCACTGCTGCGTTTATGCCCCTGTACACATGCTTGATTCTCTTTTGGAGACATAGCAATCCATAGGTTTTAAGATACTTACTAGTCAGGTACATTCTTAGGTGTTTAATATGGGGTTTTGAGTCCATTTCGTTGAGCAAGGAGTAGCTCTTGTCTATTCCATATTTGGCTTAAGGAACTTTATCTGTGCTCATTTCAATCTCTGGTTTTATGCAGCACCCCAACTCACCTTTCCCCTTAAGCAAGCATAAGTTGGTTTTCTAAATTTGAGACCCTGTTCTGTTTTGGAATGCAGTTCCTGTGTAGCCAAGTTTACATTCCATGTATTAGTGATATCTTATGATGTTTCTTTTTCTGTGTGACTTATTTCAGTTAGAATCATCATACCTGAATCCACTCATTGTGCTGCTAAGGGCCTGATGACACAGATTTCATTGCTGAGTGATATTGCTTTGTAAGTAAATACGACAACTTCTTTATCCATTTTTCACTTTCTGCGATGTTGAACTTGTACTGTAAATGAGGTTCTTGTAAACAGAGCCGTTCCAAACTTTGGGGTGGCTCTGTCTTTTTCATTTTAATTTCCCTAAGCTATAGGACCATAAGTGGAAGTGCCCTAGGTTCTGTTGCTTTGTTTTTTAGATGTTTCAGGAAACACCATACACTTCTCCCGAGTGGTTGTTGGCAATTTTCATCCCGCCCATCAGCATAACAAGGCTCCCAGTTCTCCATGGCCTGTCCTGCCTTTCTGGATTTTACACTTTTTTCAGATGGCCCTTTTGACCGGGGGGAAGTGCGACTTCATTTTAGTGCAGATTTCCTTTGCAAGCTTGCTTGGTTGGCCGAAAAGGGCGTATGCGTTTTTTCCTGAATATATTCAGGAAAAAACGCATACGCCCTTTTTGGCCAAGTGCATCATTGTGGACGTTCTGCCTCTTTTCCTATGCTTTCAATGCAATTCCAGTCTACCTCCTGAAATCGGTTTCCTGCAATTCTGCCCCGCTTTCAAGTCCTCTTGGCATCCTTACTTCAGTCTATTTTTGGACGATAGCTGTCATTTATAACTCTGCAGGTTTGTGAATTACAGTGCCCCTGAGCTCCTTTCTTCAACTCGCTTTCTTTTGAGCTGGCCGCAACACCGCAGGATGGCTTCAGGCCCTAATCTGGTTCCGGTACGGCACGCTGAGCCTTTGGTTATTTCCTCTTCCTGGTGGGAAATGAGAGTTAAATTTGCCCGTCCAGACACCTCCAGCTAGCCTCTAATTGGTTCTCACTATTCCTGTCCATCTTCCGCAGAAATTGCAAACTGGGCCAAACAGGAGGTTAAAGGCGCTGACTCTCCAAGGGGGGAGAGTGTTAGTAAAGCGTCTGGAATGTTGCACCCGAGTACCAGGGGAGGAAAACTGAGACATATTTGAACACGTCTCCCGATCACATGGTTGATCATACTCTAGGTTCCACATGCATGTTTTAGCTGAAGGAAGAATACCTTAAACCTGGAGAGTTGAGACCCGTGTAATGGGTACCATGCAATATGACTTCAAAGGGTCTTCATTTGCTCACCGAACCTCTCCAATCCTATCACTGCTGCGTTTATGCCCCTGTACACACGCTTGATTCTCTTTTGGAGACATAGCAATCCATAGGTTTTAAGATACTTACTAGTCAGGTACATTCTTAGGTGTTTAATATGGGGTTTTGAGTCCATTTCGTTGAGCAAGGAGTAGCTCTTGTCTATTCCATATTTGGCTTAAGGAACTTTATCTGTGCTCATTTCAATCTCTGGTTTTATGCAGCACCCCAACTCACCTTTCCCCTTAAGCAAGCATAATTTGGTTTTCTAAATTTGAGACCCTGTTCTGTTTTGGAATGCAGTTCCTGTGTAGCCAAGTTTACATTCCGTGTATTAGTGATATCTTATGATGTTTCTTTTTCTGTGTGACTTATTTCAGTTAGAATCATCATACCTGAATCCACCCATTGTGCTGCTAAGGGCCTGATGACACAGATTTCATTGCTGAGTGATATTGCTTTGTAAGTAAATACCACAACTTCTTTATCCATTTTTCACTTTCTGCGATGTTGAACTTGTACTGTAAACGAGGTTCTTGTAAACAGAGCCGCTCCAAACTTTGGGGTGGCTGTGTCTTTTTGATTTTAATTTCCCTAAGCTATAGGACCGTAAGTGGAAGTGCCCTAGGCTCTGTTGCTTTGTTTTTTAGATGTTTCAGGAAACACCATACACTTCTCCCGAGTGGTTGTTGGCAATTTACATCCCGCCCATCAGCATAACAAGGCTCCCAGTTCTCCATGGCCTGTCCTGCCTTTCTGGATTTTACACTTTTTTCAGATGGCCCTTTTGACCGGGGGGAAGTGAGACTTCATTGTAGTGCAGATTTCCTTTGCAAGCTTGCTCGGTTGGCCAAAAAGTGCGTATGCGTTTTTTCCTGAATATATTCAGGAAAAAACGCATACGCCCTTTTTGGCCAAGTGCATCATTGTGGACGTTCTGCCTCTTTTCCTATGCTTTCAATGCAATTCCAGTCTACCTCCTGAAATCGGTTTCCTGCAATTCTGCCCCGCTTTCAAGTCCTCTTGGCAGCCTTACTTCAGTCTATTTTTGGACGATAGCTGTCATTTATAACTCTGCAGGTTTGTGAATTACAGTGCCCCTGAGCTCCTTTCTTCAACTCGCTTTCTTGTGACCTGGCCGCAACACCGCAGGATGTCTTCAGGCCCTAATCTGGTTCTGGCACGGCACGCTGAGCCTTTGGTTAATTCCTCTTCCTGGTGGGAAATGAGAGTTAAATTTGCCCATCCAGACACCTCCAGCTAGTCTCTCATTGGTTCTCTCTATTCCTGTTCATCTTCCACAGAAATTGCAAACTGGGCAAAACAGGAGGTTAAAGGGACTGACTCTCCAAGTGGGGAGAGTGTTAGTAAAGCGTCTGGAATGTTGCACCCGAGTACCAGGGGAGGAAAACTGAGACATATTTGAACACGTCTCCCGTTCACATGGTTGATCATACTTGGGTTCCACATGCATGTTTTAGCTGAAGGAAGAATACCTTAAACCTGGAGAGTTAAGACACGTGTAATGGGTACCATGCAATATGACTTCAAAGGGTCTTCATTTGCTCACCGAACCTCTCCAATCCTATCACTGCTGCGTTTATGCCCCTGTACACATGCTTGATTCTCTTTCGGAGACATAGCAATCCATAGGTTTTAATATACTTACTAGTCAGATACATTCTTAGGCGTTTAATATGCGGTGTTGAGTCCATTTCGTTGAGCAAGGAGTAGCTCTTGTCTATTCCATATTTGACTTAAGGAACTTTATCTGTGCTCATTTCAATCTCTGGTTTTATGCAGCACCCCAACTCACCTTTACCCTTAAGCAAGCATAAGTTGGTTTTCTAAATTTGAGACCCTGTTCTGTTCTGTAATTCAGTTCCTGTGTAGCCAAGTTTCCATTCCGTGTATTACTGATATCTTATGATGTTTCTTTTTCTGTGTGACTTATTTCAGTTAGAATCATCATACCTGAATCCACTCATTGTGCTGCTAAGGGCCTGATGACACAGATTTCATTGCTGAGTGATATTGCTTTGTAAGTAAATACCACAACTTCTTTATCCATTTTTCACTTTCTGCGATGTTGAACTTGTACTGTAAATGAGGTTCTTGTAAACAGAGCCGATCCAAACTTTGGGGTGGCTGTGTCTTTTTGATTTTAATTTCCCTAAGCTATAGGACCATAAGTGGAAGTGCCCTAGGCTCTCTTGCTTTGTTTTTTAGATGTTTCAGGAAACACCATACACTTCTCCCGAGTGGTTTTTGGCAATTTACATCCCGCCCATCAGCATAACAAGGCTCCCAGTTCTCCATGGCCTGTCCTGCCTTTCTGGATTTTACACTTTTTTCAGATGGCCCTTTTGACCGGGGGGAAGTGAGACTTCATTGTAGTGCAGATTTCGTTTGCAAGCTTGCTTGGTTGGCCAAAAAGGGCGTATGCGTTTTTTCCTGAATATATTCAGGAAAAAACGCATACGCCCTTTTTGGCCAAGTGCATCATTGTGGACGTTCTGCCTCTTTTCCTATGCTTTCAATGCAATTCCAGTCTACCTCCTGAAATCGGTTTCCTGCAATTCTGCCCTGCTTTCAAGTCCTCTTGGCAGCCTTACTTCAGTCTATTTTTGGACGATAGCTGTCATTTATAACTCTGCAGGTTTGTGAATTACAGTGCCCCTGAGCTCCTTTCTTCAACTCGCTTTCTTGTGACCTGGCCGCAACACCGCAGGATGGCTTCAGGCCCTAATCTGATTCCGGTACGGCACGCTGAGCCTTTGGTTATTTCCTCTTCCTGGTGGGAAATGAGAGTTAAATTTGCCCGTCCAGACACCTCCAGCTAGTCTCTCATTGGTTCTCGCTATTCCTGTTCATCTTCCGCAGAAATTGCAAACTGGGCCAAATAGGAGGTTAAAGGGACTGACTCTCCAAGTCGGGAGTGTGTTAGTAAAGCGTCTGGAATGTTGAACCCGAGTACCAGGGTACGAAAACTGAGACATATTTGAACACGTCTCCCGATCACATGGTTGATCATACTCTAGTTTCCACATGCATGTTTTAGCTGAAGGAAGAATAACTTAAACCTGGGTAGGTGAAACCCGTGGAATGGGTACCATGCAATATGACTTCAAAGGGTCTTTATTTGCTCACCGAACCTCTCCAATCCTATCACTGCTGCGTTTATGCCCCTGTACACATGCTTGATTCTCTTTCGGAGACATAGCAATCCATAGGTTTTAAGATACTTACTAGTCAGGTACATTCTTAGGCGTTTAATATGCGGTGTTGAGTCCATTTCGTTGAGCAAGGAGTAGCTCTTGTCTATTCCATATTTGGCTTAAGGAACTTTATCTGTGCTCATTTCAATCTCTGGTTTTATGCAGCACCCCAACTCACCTTTACCCTTAAGCAAGCATAAGTTGGTTTTCTAAATTTGAGACCCTGTTCTGTTCTGTAATTCAGTTCCTGTGTAGCCAAGTTTCCATTCCGTGTATTACTGATATCTTATGATGTTTCTTTTTCTGTGTGACTTATTTCAGTTAGAATCATCATACCTGAATCCACTCATTGTGCTGCTAAGGGCCTGATGACATAGATTTCATTGCTGAGTGATATTGCTTTGTAAGTGAATACCACACCTTCTTTATCCATTTTTCACTTTCTGCGATGTTGAACTTGTACGGTAAATGAGGTTCTCGTAAACAGAGCCGTTCCAAACTTTGGGGTGGCTGTGTCTTTTTGATTTTAATTTCCCTAAGCTATAGGACCATAAGTGGAAGTGCCCTAGGTTCTGTTGCTTTCTTTTTTAGATGTTTCAGGAAACACCATACACTTCTCCCGAGTGGTTGTTGGCAATTTACATCCCGCCCATCAGCATAACAAGGCTCCCAGTTCTCCATGGCCTGTCCTGCCTTTCTGGATTTTACACTTTTTTCAGATGGCCCTTTTGACCGGGGGGAAGTGAGACTTCATTGTAGTGCAGATTTCCTTTGCAAGCTTGCTTGGTTGGCCAAAAAGAGCGTATGCGTTTTTTCCTGAATATATTCAGGAAAAAACGCATATGCCCTTTTTGGCCAAGTGCATCATTGTGGACGTTCTGCCTCTTTTCCTATGCTTTCAATGCAATTCCAGTCTACCTCCTGAAATCGGTTTCCTGCAATTCTGCCCCGCTTTCAAGTCCTCTTGGCAGCCTTACTTCAGTCTATTTTTGGACGATAGCTGTCATTTATAACTCTGCAGGTTTGTGAATTACAGTGCCCCTGAGCTCCTTTCTTCAACTCGCTTTCTTGTGAGCTGGCCGCAACACCGCAGGATGGCTTCAGGCCCTAATCTGGTTCCGGCACGGCACGCTGAGCCTCTGGTTATTTCCTCTTCCTGGTGGGAAATGAGAGTTAAATTTGCCCGTCCAGACACCTCCAGCTAGTCTCTCATTGGTTCTCGCTATTCCTGTTCATCTTCCGCAGAAATTGCAAACTGGGCCAAACAGGAGGTTAAAGGCGCTGACTCTCCAAGTGGGGAGAGTGTTAGTAAAGCGTCTGGAATGTTGCACCCGAGTACCAGGGGAGGAAAACTGAGACATATTTGAACACGTCTCCCGATCTCATGGTTGATCATACTCTGGGTTCCACATGCATGTTTTAGCTGAAGGAAGAATACCTAAAACCTGGGTAGTTGAAACCCGTGGAATGGGTACCATGCAATATGACTTCAAAGGGTCTTCATTTGCTCACCGAACCTCTCCAATCCTATCACTGCTGCGTTTATGCCCCTGTACACATGCTTGATTCTCTTTCGGAGACATAGCAATCCCTAGGTTTTAAGATACTTACTAGTCAGGTACATTCTTAGGCGTTTAATATGCGGTGTTGAGTCCATTTCTTTCAGCAAGGAGTAGCTCTTGTCTATTCCATATTTGGCTTAAGGAACTTTATCTGTGCTCATTTCAATCTCTGGTTTTATGCAGCACTCCAACTCACCTTTCCCCTTAAGCAAGCATAAGTTGGTTTTCTAAATTTGAGACCCTGTTCTGTTCTGTAATTCAGTTCCTGTGTAGCCAAGTTTACATTCCGTGTATTACTGATATCTTATGATGTTTCTTTTTCTGTGTGACTTATTTCAGTTAGAATCATCATACCTGAATCCACTCATTGTGCTGCTAAGGGACTGATGACACAGATTTCATTGCTGAGTGATATTGCTTTGTAAGTAAATACCACAACTTTTTTATCCATTTTTCACTTTCTGCGATGTTGAACTTGTACTGTAAACGAGGTTCTTGTAAACAGAGCCATTCGAAACTTTGGGGTGGCTGTGTCTTTTTGATTTTAAATTCCCTAAGCTATAGGACCATAAGTGGAAGTGCCCTAGGCTCTCTTGCTTTGTTTTTTAGATGTTTCAGGAAACACCATACACTTCTCCCAAGTGGTTGTTGGCAATTTACATCCCGCCCATCAGCATAACAAGGCTCCCAGTTCTCCATGGCCTGTCCTGCCTTTCTGGATTTTACACTTTTTTCAGATGGCCCTTTTGACCGGGGGGAAGTGAGACTTCATTGTAGTGCAGATTTCCTTTGCAAGCTTGCTTGGTTGGCCAAAAAGGGCGTATGCGTTTTTTCCTGAATATATTCAGGAAAAAACGCATACGCCCTTTTTGGCCAAGTGCATCATTGTGGACGTTCTGCCTCTTTTCCTATGCTTTCAATGCAATTCCAGTCTACCTCCTGAAATCGGTTTCCTGCAATTCTGCCCCGCTTTCAAGTCCTCTTGGCAGCCTTACTTCAGTCTATTTTTGGACGATAGCTGTCATTTATAACTCTGCAGGTTTGTGAATTACAGTGCCCCTGAGCTCCTTTCTTCAACTCGCTTTCCTTTGAGCTGGCCGCAACACCGCAGGATGGCTTCAGGCCCTAATCTGGTTCCGGCCCGGCATGCTGAGCCTTTGGTTAATTCCTCTTCCTGGTGGGAAATGAGAGTTAAATTTGCCCGTCCAGACACCTGCAGCTAGCCTCTCATTGGTTCTCGCTATTCCTGTTCATCTTCCGCAGAAATTGCAAACTGGGCCAAACAGGAGGTTAAAGGCGCTGACTCTCCAAGTGGGGAGAGTGTTAGTAAAGCGTCTGGAATGTTGCACCCGAGTACCAGGGTACGAAAACTGAGACATATTTGAACACGTCTCCCGATCACGTGGTTGATCATACTCTGGGTTCCACATGCATGTTTTAGCTGAAGGAAGAATACCTAAAACCTTGGTAGTTGAAACCCGAGGAATGGGTAACATGCAATATGACTTCAAAGGGTCTTCGTTTGCTCACCGAACCTCTCCAATCCTATCACTGCTGCGTTTATGCCCCTGTACACATGCTTGATTCTCTTTCGGAGACATAGCAATCTATAGGTTTTAAGATACTTACTAGTCAGGTACATTCTTAGGCGTTTAATATGCGGTGTTGAGTCCATTTCGTTGAGCAAGGAGTAGCTCTTGTCTATTCCATATTTGGCTTAAGGAACTTTATCTGTGCTCATTTCAATCTCTGGTTTTATGCAGCACCCCAACTCACCTTTCCCCTTAAGCAAGCATAAGTTGGTTTTCTAAATTTGAGACCCTGTTCTGTTCTGTAATTCAGTTCCTGTGTAGCCAAGTTTACATTCCATGTATTACTGATATCTTATGATGTTTCTTTTTCTGTGTGACTTATTTCAGTTAGAATCATCGTACCTGAATCCACTCATTATGCTGCTACGGGCCTGATGACATAGGTTTCATTGCTGAGTGATACTGCATTGTACGTAAGTACTACAAGTTCTTTATCCATTTTTCACTTTCTGTGATATTGAACTTGTACGGTAAACGAGGTTCTTGTAAACAGAGGCGTCCCAAACATTGAGGTGGCTGTGTCTTTTTGATTTTAATTTCCCTAAGCTATAGGACCATAAGTGGAAGTGCCCTAGGCTCTGTTGCTTTGTTTTTTAGATGTTTCAGGAAACACCATACACTTCTCCCAAGTGTCTGTTGGCAATTTACATCCCGCCCATCAGCATAACAAGGCTCCCAGTTCTCCATGGCCTGTCCTGCCTTTCTGGATTTTACACTTTTTTCAGATGGCCCTTTTGACCGGGGGGAAGTGAGACTTCATTGTAGTGCAGATTTCCTTTGCAAGCTTGCTTGGTTGGCCAAAAAGGGCGTATGCGTTTTTTCCTGAATATATTCAGGAAAAAACGCATATGCCCTTTTTGGCCAAGTGCATCATTGTGGACGTTCTGCCTCTTTTCCTATGCTTTCAATGCAATTCCAGTCTACCTCCTGAAATCGGTTTCCTGCAATTCTGCCCCGCTTTCAAGTCCTCTTGGCAGCCTTACTTCAGTCTATTTTTGGACGATAGCTGTCATTTATAACTCTGCAGGTTTGTGAATTACAGTGCCCCTGAGCTCCTTTCTTCAACTCGCTTTCTTGTGAGCTGGCCGCAACACCGCAGGATGGCTTCAGGCCCTAATCTGGTTCCGGCACGGCACGCTGAGCCTCTGGTTATTTCCTCTTCCTGGTGGGAAATGAGAGTTAAATTTGCCCGTCCAGACACCTCCAGCTAGTCTCTCATTGGTTCTCGCTATTCCTGTTCATCTTCCGCAGAAATTGCAAACTGGGCCAAACAGGAGGTTAAAGGCGCTGACTCTCCAAGTGGGGACAGTGTTAGTAAAGCGTCTGGAATGTTGCACCCGAGTACCAGGGTACGAAAACTGAGACATATTTGAACACGTCTCCCGATCTCATGGTTGATCATACTCTGGGTTCCACATGGATGTTTTAGCTGAAGGAAGAATACCTAAAACCTGGGTAGTTGAAACCCGTGGAATGGGTACCATGCAATATGACTTCAAAGGGTCTTCATTTGCTCACCGAACCTCTCTAATCCTATCACTGCTGCGTTTATGCCCCTGTACACATGCTTGATTCTCTTTCGGAGACATAGCAATCCCTAGGTTTTAAGATACTTACTAGTCAGGTACATTCTTAGGCGTTTAATATGCGGTGTTGAGTCCATTTCTTTGAGCAAGGAGTAGCTCTTGTCTATTCCATATTTGGCTTAAGGAACTTTATCTGTGCTCATTTCAATCTCTGGTTTTATGCAGCACCCCAACTCACCTTTCCCCTTAAGCAAGCATAAGTTGGTTTTCTAAATTTGAGACCCTGTTCTGTTCTGTAATTCAGTTCCTGTGTAGCCAAGTTTACATTCCGTGTATTACTGATATCTTATGATGTTTCTTTTTCTGTGTGACTTATTTCAGTTAGAATCATCATACCTGAATCCACTCATTGTGCTGCTAAGGGACTGATGACACAGATTTCATTGCTGAGTGATATTGCTTTGTAAGTAAATACCACAACTTTTTTATCCATTTTTCACTTTCTGCGATGTTGAACTTGTACTGTAAACGAGGTTCTTGTAAACAGAGACATTCGAAACTTTGGGGTGGCTGTGTCTTTTTGATTTTAAATTCCCTAAGCTATAGGACCATAAGTGGAAGTGCCCTAGGCTCTCTTGCTTTGTTTTTTAGATGTTTCGGGAAACACCATACACTTCTCCCGAGTGTTTGTTGGCAATTTACATCCCGCCCTTCAGCATAACAAGGATCCCAGTTCTCCATGGCCTGTCCTGCCTTTCTGGATTTTACACTTTTTTCAGATGGCCCTTTTGACCGGGGGGAAGTGAGACTTCATTGTAGTGCAGATTTCCTTTGCAAGCTTGCTTGGTTGGCCAAAAAGGGCGTATGCGTTTTTTCCTGAATATATTCAGGAAAAAACGCATACGCCCTTTTTGGCCAAGTGCATCATTGTGGACGTTCTGCCTCTTTTCCTATGCTTTCAATGCAATTCCAGTCTACCTCCTGAAATCGGTTTCCTGCAATTCTGCCCCGCTTTCAAGTCCTCTTGGCAGCCTTACTTCAGTCTATTTTTGGACGATAGCTGTCATTTATAACTCTGCAGGTTTGTGAATTACAGTGCCCCTGAGCTCCTTTCTTCAACTCGCTTTCTTTTGAGCTGGCCGCAACACCGCAGGATGGCTTCAGGCCCTAATCTGGTTCCGGTACGGCACGCTGAGCCTTTGGTTATTTCCTATTCCTGGTGGGAAATGAGAGTTAAATTTGCCCGTCCAGACACCTCCAGCTAGCCTCTCATTGGTTCTCGCTATTCCTGTTCATCTTCCGCAGAAATTGCAAACTGGGCCAAACAGGAGGTTAAAGGCGCTGACTCTCCAAGTGGGGAGAGTGTTAGTAAAGCGTCTGGAATGTTGCACCCGAGTACCAGGGGAGGAAAACTGAGACATATTTGAACACGTCTCCCGATCACATGGTTGATCATACTCTGGGTTCCACATGCATGTTTTAGCTGAAGGAAGAATACCTAAAATCTGGGTAGTTGAAACCCGTGGAATGGGTACCATGCAATATGACTTCAAAGGGTCTTCATTTGCTCACTGATCCTCTCCAATCCTATCACTGCTGCGTTTATGCCCCTGTACACATGCTTGATTCTCTTTCGGAGACATAGCAATCCATAGGTTTTAAGATACTTACTAGTCAGGTACATTCTTAGGCGTTTAATATGCGGTGTTGAGTCCATTTCGTTGAGCAAGGAGTAGCTCTTGTCTATTCCATATTTGGTTTAAGGAACTTTATCTGTGCTCATTTCAATCTCTGGTTTTATGCAGCACCCCAACTCACCTTTACCCTTAAGCAAGCATAAGTTGGTTTTCTAAATTTGAGACCCTGTTCTGTTCTGTAATTCAGTTCCTGTGTAGCCAAGTTTACATTCCGTGTATTACTGATATCTTATGATGTTTCTTTTTCTGTGTGACTTATTTCAGTTAGAATCATCATACCTGAATCCACTCATTGTGCTGCTAAGGGCCTGATGACACAGATTTCATTGCTGAGTGATATTGCTTTGTAAGTAAATACCACAACTTCTTTATCCATTTTTCAGTTTCTGCGATGTTGAACTTGTACTGTAAACGAGGTTCTTGTAAACAGAGCCGTTCCAAACTTTGGGGTGGCTGTGTCTTTTTGATTTTAAATTCCCTAAGCTATAGGACCATAAGTGGAAGTGCCCTAGGCTCTGTTGCTTTGTTTTTTAGATGTTTCAGGAAACACCATACACTTCTCCCGAGTTTTTGTTGGCAATTTACATCCCGCCCTTCAGCATAACAAGGCGCCCAGTTCTCCATGGCCTGTCCTGCCTTTCTGGATTTTACACTTTTTTCAGATGGCCCTTTTGACCGGGGGGAAGTGAGACTTCATTGTAGTGCAGATTTCCTTTGCAAGCTTGCTTGGTTGGCCAAAAAGGGCGTATGCGTTTTTTCCTGAATATATTCAGGAAAAAACGCATACGCCCTTTTTGGCCAAGTGCATCATTGTGGACGTTCTGCCTCTTTTCCTATGCTTTCAATGCAATTCCAGTCTACCTCCTGAAATCGGTTGCCTGCAATTCTGCCCCGCTTTCAAGTCCTCTTCGCAGCCTTACTTCAGCCTATTTTTGGACGATAGCTGTCATTTATAACTCTGCAGGTTTGTGAATTACAGTGCCCCTGAGCTCCTTTCTTCAACTTGCTTTCTTGTGACCTGGCCGCAACACCGAAGGATGGCTTCAGGCCCTAATGTGGTTCCGGTACGGCATGCTGAGCCTTTGTTTATTTCCTCTTCCTGGTGGGAAATGAGAGTTAAATTTGCCCGTCCAGACACCTCCAGCTAGTCTCTCATTGGTTCTCGCTATTCCTGTTCATCTTCCACAGAAATTGCAAACTGGGCCAAACAGGAGGTTAAAGGGACTGACTCTCCAAGTCGGGAGAGTGTTAGTAAAGCGTCTGTAATGTTGCACCCGAGTACCAGGGTACGAAAACTGAGACATATTTGAACACGTCTCCCGATCACATGGTTGATCATACTCTAGGTTCCACATGCATGTTTTAGCTGAAGGAAGAATACCTTAAACCTGGGTATTTGAAACCCGTGGAATGCGTACCGTGTAATATGACTTCAAAGGGTCTTCATTTGCTCACCGAACCTCTCCAATCCTATCACTGCTGCGTTTATGCCCCTGTACACATGCTTGATTCTCTTTTGGAGACATAGCAATCCATAGGTTTTAAGATACTTACTAGTCAGGTACATTCTTAGACGTCTAATATGCGGTGTTGAGTCCATTTCGTTGAGCAAGGAGTAGCTCTTGTCTATTCCATATTTGGCTTAAGGAACTTTATCTGTGCTCATTTCAATCTCTGGTTTTATGCAGCACCCCAAGTCACCTTTCCCCTTAAGCAAGCATAAGCTGGTTTTCTAAATTTGAGACCCTGTTCTGTTCTGTAATTCAGTTCCTGTGTAGCCAAGTTTCCATTCCGTGTATTACTGATATCTTATGATGTTTCTTTTTCTGTGTGACTTATTTCAGTTAGAATCATCATACCTGAATCCACTCATTGTGCTGCTAAGGGCCTGATGACACAGATTTCATTGCTGAGTGATATTGCTTTGTAAGTAATGACCAAAACTTTTTTATCCATTTTTCACTTTCTGCGATGTTGAACTTGTACTGTAAACGAGGTTCTTGTAAACAGAGCCGTTCCAAACTTTGGGGTGGCTGTGTCTTTTTGATTTTAATTTCCCTAAGCTATAGGACCATAAGTGGAAGTGCCCTACGCTCTGTTGCTTTGTTTTTTAGATGTTTCAGGAAACACCATACACTTCTCCTGAGTGTCTGTTGGCAATTTACATCCCGCCCATCAGCATAACAAGGCTCCCAGTTCTCCATGGCCTGTCCTGCCTTTCTGGATTTTACACTTTTTTCAGATGGCGCTTTTGACCGGGGAGAAGTGAGACTTCATTGTAGTGCAGATTTCCTTTGCAAGTTTGCTTGGTTGGCCAAAAAGTGCGTATGCGTTTTTTCCTGAATATATTCAGGAAAAAACGCATACGCCCTTTTTGGCCAAGTGCATCATTGTGGACGTTCTGCCTCTTTTCCTATGCTTTCAATGCAATTCCAGTCTACCTCCTGAAATCGGTTTCCTGCAATTCTGCCCCGCTTTCAAGTCCTCTTGGCAGCCTTACTTCAGTCTATTTTTGGACGATAGCTGTCATTTATAACTCTGCAGGTTTGTGAATTACAGTGCCCCTGAGCTCCTTTCTTCAACTCGCTTTCTTGTGACCTGGCCGCAACA
Source organism: Delphinus delphis (assembly GCF_949987515.2). Lineage (NCBI taxonomy): Eukaryota > Metazoa > Chordata > Mammalia > Artiodactyla > Delphinidae > Delphinus > Delphinus delphis. The sequence goes on along the minus strand of NW_027192933.1, from coordinate 166,240 downwards.
CCGCAGGATGTCTTCAGGCCCTAATCTGGTTCTGGCACGGCACGCTGAGCCTTTGGTTAATTCCTCTTCCTGGTGGGAAATGAGAGTTAAATTTGCCCATCCAGACACCTCCAGCTAGTCTCTCATTGGTTCTCTCTATTCCTGTTCATCTTCCACAGAAATTGCAAACTGGGCAAAACAGGAGGTTAAAGGGACTGACTCTCCAAGTGGGGAGAGTGTTAGTAAAGCGTCTGGAATGTTGCACCCGAGTACCAGGGGAGGAAAACTGAGACATATTTGAACACGTCTCCCGTTCACATGGTTGATCATACTTGGGTTCCACATGCATGTTTTAGCTGAAGGAAGAATACCTTAAACCTGGAGAGTTAAGACACGTGTAATGGGTACCATGCAATATGACTTCAAAGGGTCTTCATTTGCTCACCGAACCTCTCCAATCCTATCACTGCTGCGTTTATGCCCCTGTACACATGCTTGATTCTCTTTCGGAGACATAGCAATCCATAGGTTTTAATATACTTACTAGTCAGATACATTCTTAGGCGTTTAATATGCGGTGTTGAGTCCATTTCGTTGAGCAAGGAGTAGCTCTTGTCTATTCCATATTTGACTTAAGGAACTTTATCTGTGCTCATTTCAATCTCTGGTTTTATGCAGCACCCCAACTCACCTTTACCCTTAAGCAAGCATAAGTTGGTTTTCTAAATTTGAGACCCTGTTCTGTTCTGTAATTCAGTTCCTGTGTAGCCAAGTTTCCATTCCGTGTATTACTGATATCTTATGATGTTTCTTTTTCTGTGTGACTTATTTCAGTTAGAATCATCATACCTGAATCCACTCATTGTGCTGCTAAGGGCCTGATGACACAGATTTCATTGCTGAGTGATATTGCTTTGTAAGTAAATACCACAACTTCTTTATCCATTTTTCAGTTTCTGCGATGTTGAACTTGTACTGTAAACGAGGTTCTTGTAAACAGAGCCGTTCCAAACTTTGGGGTGGCTGTGTCTTTTTGATTTTAAATTCCCTAAGCTATAGGACCATAAGTGGAAGTGCCCTAGGCTCTGTTGCTTTGTTTTTTAGATGTTTCAGGAAACACCATACACTTCTCCCGAGTTTTTGTTGGCAATTTACATCCCGCCCTTCAGCATAACAAGGCGCCCAGTTCTCCATGGCCTGTCCTGCCTTTCTTGATTTTACACTTTTTTCAGATGGCCCTTTTGACCGGGGGGAAGTGAGACTTCATTGTAGTGCAGATTTCCTTTGCAAGCTTGCTTGGTTGGCCAAAAAGGGCGTATGCGTTTTTTCCTGAATATATTCAGGAAAAAACGCATACGCCCTTTTTGGCCAAGTGCATCATTGTGGACGTTCTGCCTCTTTTCCTATGCTTTCAATGCAATTCCAGTCTACCTCCTGAAATCGGTTGCCTGCAATTCTGCCCCGCTTTCAAGTCCTCTTCGCAGCCTTACTTCAGCCTATTTTTGGACGATAGCTGTCATTTATAACTCTGCAGGTTTGTGAATTACAGTGCCCCTGAGCTCCTTTCTTCAACTTGCTTTCTTGTGACCTGGCCGCAACACCGAAGGATGGCTTCAGGCCCTAATGTGGTTCCGGTACGGCATGCTGAGCCTTTGTTTATTTCCTCTTCCTGGTGGGAAATGAGAGTTAAATTTGCCCGTCCAGACACCTCCAGCTAGTCTCTCATTGGTTCTCGCTATTCCTGTTCATCTTCCACAGAAATTGCAAACTGGGCCAAACAGGAGGTTAAAGGGACTGACTCTCCAAGTCGGGAGAGTGTTAGTAAAGCGTCTGGAATGTTGCACCCGAGTACCAGGGTACGAAAACTGAGACATATTTGAACACGTCTCCCGATCACATGGTTGATCATACTCTAGGTTCCACATGCATGTTTTAGCTGAAGGAAGAATACCTTAAACCTGGGTATTTGAAACCCGTGGAATGCGTACCGTGTAATATGACTTCAAAGGGTCTTCATTTGCTCACCGAACCTCTCCAATCCTATCACTGCTGCGTTTATGCCCCTGTACACATGCTTGATTCTCTTTTGGAGACATAGCAATCCATAGGTTTTAAGATACTTACTAGTCAGGTACATTCTTAGGCGTCTAATATGCGGTGTTGAGTCCATTTCGTTGAGCAAGGAGTAGCTCTTGTCTATTCCATATTTGGCTTAAGGAACTTTATCTGTGCTCATTTCAATCTCTGGTTTTATGCAGCACCCCAAGTCACCTTTCCCCTTAAGCAAGCATAAGCTGGTTTTCTAAATTTGAGACCCTGTTCTGTTCTGTAATTCAGTTCCTGTGTAGCCAAGTTTCCATTCCGTGTATTACTGATATCTTATGATGTTTCTTTTTCTGTGTGACTTATTTCAGTTAGAATCATCATACCTGAATCCACTCATTGTGCTGCTAAGGGCCTGATGACACAGATTTCATTGCTGAGTGATATTGCTTTGTAAGTAATGACCAAAACTTTTTTATCCATTTTTCACTTTCTGCGATGTTGAACTTGTACTGTAAACGAGGTTCTTGTAAACAGAGCCGTTCCAAACTTTGGGGTGGCTGTGTCTTTTTGATTTTAATTTCCCTAAGCTATAGGACCATAAGTGGAAGTGCCCTACGCTCTGTTGCTTTGTTTTTTAGATGTTTCAGGAAACACCATACACTTCTCCTGAGTGTCTGTTGGCAATTTACATCCCGCCCATCAGCATAACAAGGCTCCCAGTTCTCCATGGCCTGTCCTGCCTTTCTGGATTTTACACTTTTTTCAGATGGCGCTTTTGACCGGGGAGAAGTGAGACTTCATTGTAGTGCAGATTTCCTTTGCAAGTTTGCTTGGTTGGCCAAAAAGTGCGTATGCGTTTTTTCCTGAATATATTCAGGAAAAAACGCATACGCCCTTTTTGGCCAAGTGCATCATTGTGGACGTTCTGCCTCTTTTCCTATGCTTTCAATGCAATTCCAGTCTACCTCCTGAAATCGGTTTCCTGCAATTCTGCCCCGCTTTCAAGTCCTCTTGGCAGCCTTACTTCAGTCTATTTTTGGACGATAGCTGTCATTTATAACTCTGCAGGTTTGTGAATTACAGTGCCCCTGAGCTCCTTTCTTCAACTCGCTTTCTTGTGACCTGGCCGCAACACCGCAGGATGTCTTCAGGCCCTAATCTGGTTCTGGCACGGCACGCTGAGCCTTTGGTTAATTCCTCTTCCTGGTGGGAAATGAGAGTTAAATTTGCCCATCCAGACACCTCCAGCTAGTCTCTCATTGGTTCTCTCTATTCCTGTTCATCTTCCACAGAAATTGCAAACTGGGCAAAACAGGAGGTTAAAGGGACTGACTCTCCAAGTGGGGAGAGTGTTAGTAAAGCGTCTGGAATGTTGCACCCGAGTACCAGGGGAGGAAAACTGAGACATATTTGAACACGTCTCCCGTTCACATGGTTGATCATACTTGGGTTCCACATGCATGTTTTAGCTGAAGGAAGAATACCTTAAACCTGGAGAGTTAAGACACGTGTAATGGGTACCATGCAATATGACTTCAAAGGGTCTTCATTTGCTCACCGAACCTCTCCAATCCTATCACTGCTGCGTTTATGCCCCTGTACACATGCTTGATTCTCTTTCGGAGACATAGCAATCCATAGGTTTTAATATACTTACTAGTCAGATACATTCTTAGGCGTTTAATATGCGGTGTTGAGTCCATTTCGTTGAGCAAGGAGTAGCTCTTGTCTATTCCATATTTGACTTAAGGAACTTTATCTGTGCTCATTTCAATCTCTGGTTTTATGCAGCACCCCAACTCACCTTTACCCTTAAGCAAGCATAAGTTGGTTTTCTAAATTTGAGACCCTGTTCTGTTCTGTAATTCAGTTCCTGTGTAGCCAAGTTTCCATTCCGTGTATTACTGATATCTTATGATGTTTCTTTTTCTGTGTGACTTATTTCAGTTAGAATCATCATACCTGAATCCACTCATTGTGCTGCTAAGGGCCTGATGACACAGATTTCATTGCTGAGTGATATTGCTTTGTAAGTAAATACCACAACTTCTTTATCCATTTTTCACTTTCTGCGATGTTGAACTTGTACTGTAAATGAGGTTCTTGTAAACAGAGCCGATCCAAACTTTGGGGTGGCTGTGTCTTTTTGATTTTAATTTCCCTAAGCTATAGGACCATAAGTGGAAGTGCCCTAGGCTCTCTTGCTTTGTTTTTTAGATGTTTCAGGAAACACCATACACTTCTCCCGAGTGGTTTTTGGCAATTTACATCCCGCCCATCAGCATAACAAGGCTCCCAGTTCTCCATGGCCTGTCCTGCCTTTCTGGATTTTACACTTTTTTCAGATGGCCCTTTTGACCGGGGGGAAGTGAGACTTCATTGTAGTGCAGATTTCGTTTGCAAGCTTGCTTGGTTGGCCAAAAAGGGCGTATGCGTTTTTTCCTGAATATATTCAGGAAAAAACGCATACGCCCTTTTTGGCCAAGTGCATCATTGTGGACGTTCTGCCTCTTTTCCAATGCTTTCAATGCAATTCCAGTCTACCTCCTGAAATCGGTTTCCTGCAATTCTGCCCTGCTTTCAAGTCCTCTTGGCAGCCTTACTTCAGTCTATTTTTGGACGATAGCTGTCATTTATAACTCTGCAGGTTTGTGAATTACAGTGCCCCTGAGCTCCTTTCTTCAACTCGCTTTCTTGTGACCTGGCCGCAACACCGCAGGATGGCTTCAGGCCCTAATCTGATTCCGGTACGGCACGCTGAGCCTTTGGTTATTTCCTCTTCCTGGTGGGAAATGAGAGTTAAATTTGCCCGTCCAGACACCTCCAGCTAGTCTCTCATTGGTTCTCGCTATTCCTGTTCATCTTCCGCAGAAATTGCAAACTGGGCCAAATAGGAGGTTAAAGGGACTGACTCTCCAAGTCGGGAGTGTGTTAGTAAAGCGTCTGGAATGTTGAACCCGAGTACCAGGGTACGAAAACTGAGACATATTTGAACACGTCTCCCGATCACATGGTTGATCATACTCTAGTTTCCACATGCATGTTTTAGCTGAAGGAAGAATAACTTAAACCTGGGTAGGTGAAACCCGTGGAATGGGTACCATGCAATATGACTTCAAAGGGTCTTTATTTGCTCACCGAACCTCTCCAATCCTATCACTGCTGCGTTTATGCCCCTGTACACATGCTTGATTCTCTTTCGGAGACATAGCAATCCATAGGTTTTAAGATACTTACTAGTCAGGTACATTCTTAGGCGTTTAATATGCGGTGTTGAGTCCATTTCGTTGAGCAAGGAGTAGCTCTTGTCTATTCCATATTTGGCTTAAGGAACTTTATCTGTGCTCATTTCAATCTCTGGTTTTATGCAGCACCCCAACTCACCTTTACCCTTAAGCAAGCATAAGTTGGTTTTCTAAATTTGAGACCCTGTTCTGTTCTGTAATTCAGTTCCTGTGTAGCCAAGTTTCCATTCCGTGTATTACTGATATCTTATGATGTTTCTTTTTCTGTGTGACTTATTTCAGTTAGAATCATCATACCTGAATCCACTCATTGTGCTGCTAAGGGCCTGATGACATAGATTTCATTGCTGAGTGATATTGCTTTGTAAGTGAATACCACAACTTCTTTATCCATTTTTCACTTTCTGCGATGTTGAACTTGTACGGTAAATGAGGTTCTTGTAAACAGAGCCGTTCCAAACTTTGGGGTGGCTGTGTCTTTTTGATTTTAATTTCCCTAAGCTATAGGACCATAAGTGGAAGTGCCCTAGGTTCTGTTGCTTTCTTTTTTAGATGTTTCAGGAAACACCATACACTTCTCCCGAGTGGTTGTTGGCAATTTACATCCCGCCCATCAGCATAACAAGGCTCCCAGTTCTCCATGGCCTGTCCTGCCTTTCTGGATTTTACACTTTTTTCAGATGGCCCTTTTGACCGGGGGGAAGTGAGACTTCATTGTAGTGCAGATTTCCTTTGCAAGCTTGCTTGGTTGGCCAAAAAGAGCGTATGCGTTTTTTCCTGAATATATTCAGGAAAAAACGCATATGCCCTTTTTGGCCAAGTGCATCATTGTGGACGTTCTGCCTCTTTTCCTATGCTTTCAATGCAATTCCAGTCTACCTCCTGAAATCGGTTTCCTGCAATTCTGCCCCGCTTTCAAGTCCTCTTGGCAGCCTTACTTCAGTCTATTTTTGGACGATAGCTGTCATTTATAACTCTGCAGGTTTGTGAATTACAGTGCCCCTGAGCTCCTTTCTTCAACTCGCTTTCTTGTGAGCTGGCCGCAACACCGCAGGATGGCTTCAGGCCCTAATCTGGTTCCGGCACGGCACGCTGAGCCTCTGGTTATTTCCTCTTCCTGGTGGGAAATGAGAGTTAAATTTGCCCGTCCAGACACCTCCAGCTAGTCTCTCATTGGTTCTCGCTATTCCTGTTCATCTTCCGCAGAAATTGCAAACTGGGCCAAACAGGAGGTTAAAGGCGCTGACTTTCCAAGTGGGGAGAGTGTTAGTAAAGCGTCTGGAATGTTGCACCCGAGTACCAGGGGAGGAAAACTGAGACATATTTGAACACGTCTCCCGATCTCATGGTTGATCATACTCTGGGTTCCACATGCATGTTTTAGCTGAAGGAAGAATACCTAAAACCTGGGTAGTTGAAACCCGTGGAATGGGTACCATGCAATATGACTTCAAAGGGTCTTCATTTGCTCACCGAACCTCTCTAATCCTATCACTGCTGCGTTTATGCCCCTGTACACATGCTTGATTCTCTTTCGGAGACATAGCAATCCCTAGGTTTTAAGATACTTACTAGTCAGGTACATTCTTAGGCGTTTAATATGCGGTGTTGAGTCCATTTCTTTGAGCAAGGAGTAGCTCTTGTCTATTCCATATTTGGCTTAAGGAACTTTATCTGTGCTCATTTCAATCTCTGGTTTTATGCAGCACCCCAACTCACCTTTCCCCTTAAGCAAGCATAAGTTGGTTTTCTAAATTTGAGACCCTGTTCTGTTCTGTAATTCAGTTCCTGTGTAGCCAAGTTTACATTCCGTGTATTACTGATATCTTATGATGTTTCTTTTTCTGTGTGACTTATTTCAGTTAGAATCATCATACCTGAATCCACTCATTGTGCTGCTAAGGGACTGATGACACAGATTTCATTGCTGAGTGATATTGCTTTGTAAGTAAATACCACAACTTTTTTATCCATTTTTCACTTTCTGCGATGTTGAACTTGTACTGTAAACGAGGTTCTTGTAAACAGAGACATTCGAAACTTTGGGGTGGCTGTGTCTTTTTGATTTTAAATTCCCTAAGCTATAGGACCATAAGTGGAAGTGCCCTAGGCTCTCTTGCTTTGTTTTTTAGATGTTTCGGGAAACACCATACACTTCTCCCGAGTGTTTGTTGGCAATTTACATCCCGCCCTTCAGCATAACAAGGATCCCAGTTCTCCATGGCCTGTCCTGCCTTTCTGGATTTTACACTTTTTTCAGATGGCCCTTTTGACCGGGGGGAAGTGAGACTTCATTGTAGTGCAGATTTCCTTTGCAAGCTTGCTTGGTTGGCCAAAAAGGGCGTATGCGTTTTTTCCTGAATATATTCAGGAAAAAACGCATACGCCCTTTTTGGCCAAGTGCATCATTGTGGACGTTCTGCCTCTTTTCCTATGCTTTCAATGCAATTCCAGTCTACCTCCTGAAATCGGTTTCCTGCAATTCTGCCCCGCTTTCAAGTCCTCTTGGCAGCCTTACTTCAGTCTATTTTTGGACGATAGCTGTCATTTATAACTCTGCAGGTTTGTGAATTACAGTGCCCCTGAGCTCCTTTCTTCAACTCGCTTTCTTTTGAGCTGGCCGCAACACCGCAGGATGTCTTCAGGCCCTAATCTGGTTCCGGTACGGCACGCTGAGCCTTTGGTTATTTCCTATTCCTGGTGGGAAATGAGAGTTAAATTTGCCCGTCCAGACACCTCCAGCTAGCCTCTCATTGGTTCTCGCTATTCCTGTTCATCTTCCGCAGAAATTGCAAACTGGGCCAAACAGGAGGTTAAAGGCGCTGACTCTCCAAGTGGGGAGAGTGTTAGTAAAGCGTCTGGAATGTTGCACCCGAGTACCAGGGGAGGAAAACTGAGACATATTTGAACACGTCTCCCGATCACATGGTTGATCATACTCTGGGTTCCACATGCATGTTTTAGCTGAAGGAAGAATACCTAAAATCTGGGTAGTTGAAACCCGTGGAATGGGTACCATGCAATATGACTTCAAAGGGTCTTCATTTGCTCACTGATCCTCTCCAATCCTATCACTGCTGCGTTTATGCCCCTGTACACATGCTTGATTCTCTTTCGGAGACATAGCAATCCATAGGTTTTAAGATACTTACTAGTCAGGTACATTCTTAGGCGTTTAATATGCGGTGTTGAGTCCATTTCGTTGAGCAAGGAGTAGCTCTTGTCTATTCCATATTTGGTTTAAGGAACTTTATCTGTGCTCATTTCAATCTCTGGTTTTATGCAGCACCCCAACTCACCTTTACCCTTAAGCAAGCATAAGTTGGTTTTCTAAATTTGAGACCCTGTTCTGTTCTGTAATTCAGTTCCTGTGTAGCCAAGTTTACATTCCGTGTATTACTGATATCTTATGATGTTTCTTTTTCTGTGTGACTTATTTCAGTTAGAATCATCATACCTGAATCCACTCATTGTGCTGCTAAGGGCCTGATGACACAGATTTCATTGCTGAGTGATATTGCTTTGTAAGTAAATACCACAACTTCTTTATCCATTTTTCAGTTTCTGCGATGTTGAACTTGTACTGTAAACGAGGTTCTTGTAAACAGAGCCGTTCCAAACTTTGGGGTGGCTGTGTCTTTTTGATTTTAAATTCCCTAAGCTATAGGACCATAAGTGGAAGTGCCCTAGGCTCTGTTGCTTTGTTTTTTAGATGTTTCAGGAAACACCATACACTTCTCCCGAGTTTTTGTTGGCAATTTACATCCCGCCCTTCAGCATAACAAGGCGCCCAGTTCTCCATGGCCTGTCCTGCCTTTCTTGATTTTACACTTTTTTCAGATGGCCCTTTTGACCGGGGGGAAGTGAGACTTCATTGTAGTGCAGATTTCCTTTGCAAGCTTGCTTGGTTGGCCAAAAAGGGCGTATGCGTTTTTTCCTGAATATATTCAGGAAAAAATGCATACGCCCTTTTTGGCCAAGTGCATCATTGTGGACGTTCTGCCTCTTTTCCTATGCTTTCAATGCAATTCCAGTCTACCTCCTGAAATCGGTTGCCTGCAATTCTGCCCCGCTTTCAAGTCCTCTTCGCAGCCTTACTTCAGCCTATTTTTGGACGATAGCTGTCATTTATAACTCTGCAGGTTTGTGAATTACAGTGCCCCTGAGCTCCTTTCTTCAACTTGCTTTCTTGTGACCTGGCCGCAACACCGAAGGATGGCTTCAGGCCCTAATGTGGTTCCGGTACGGCATGCTGAGCCTTTGTTTATTTCCTCTTCCTGGTGGGAAATGAGAGTTAAATTTGCCCGTCCAGACACCTCCAGCTAGTCTCTCATTGGTTCTCGCTATTCCTGTTCATCTTCCACAGAAATTGCAAACTGGGCCAAACAGGAGGTTAAAGGGACTGACTCTCCAAGTCGGGAGAGTGTTAGTAAAGCGTCTGTAATGTTGCACCCGAGTACCAGGGTACGAAAACTGAGACATATTTGAACACGTCTCCCGATCACATGGTTGATCATACTCTAGGTTCCACATGCATGTTTTAGCTGAAGGAAGAATACCTTAAACCTGGGTATTTGAAACCCGTGGAATGCGTACCGTGTAATATGACTTCAAAGGGTCTTCATTTGCTCACCGAACCTCTCCAATCCTATCACTGCTGCGTTTATGCCCCTGTACACATGCTTGATTCTCTTTTGGAGACATAGCAATCCATAGGTTTTAAGATACTTACTAGTCAGGTACATTCTTAGGCGTCTAATATGCGGTGTTGAGTCCATTTCGTTGAGCAAGGAGTAGCTCTTGTCTATTCCATATTTGGCTTAAGGAACTTTATCTGTGCTCATTTCAATCTCTGGTTTTATGCAGCACCCCAAGTCACCTTTCCCCTTAAGCAAGCATAAGCTGGTTTTCTAAATTTGAGACCCTGTTCTGTTCTGTAATTCAGTTCCTGTGTAGCCAAGTTTCCATTCCGTGTATTACTGATATCTTATGATGTTTCTTTTTCTGTGTGACTTATTTCAGTTAGAATCATCATACCTGAATCCACTCATTGTGCTGCTAAGGGCCTGATGACACAGATTTCATTGCTGAGTGATATTGCTTTGTAAGTAATGACCAAAACTTTTTTATCCATTTTTCACTTTCTGCGATGTTGAACTTGTACTGTAAACGAGGTTCTTGTAAACAGAGCCGTTCCAAACTTTGGGGTGGCTGTGTCTTTTTGATTTTAATTTCCCTAAGCTATAGGACCATAAGTGGAAGTGCCCTACGCTCTGTTGCTTTGTTTTTTAGATGTTTCAGGAAACACCATACACTTCTCCTGAGTGTCTGTTGGCAATTTACATCCCGCCCATCAGCATAACAAGGCTCCCAGTTCTCCATGGCCTGTCCTGCCTTTCTGGATTTTACACTTTTTTCAGATGGCGCTTTTGACCGGGGAGAAGTGAGACTTCATTGTAGTGCAGATTTCCTTTGCAAGTTTGCTTGGTTGGCCAAAAAGTGCGTATGCGTTTTTTCCTGAATATATTCAGGAAAAAACGCATACGCCCTTTTTGGCCAAGTGCATCATTGTGGACGTTCTGCCTCTTTTCCTATGCTTTCAATGCAATTCCAGTCTACCTCCTGAAATCGGTTTCCTGCAATTCTGCCCCGCTTTCAAGTCCTCTTGGCAGCCTTACTTCAGTCTATTTTTGGACGATAGCTGTCATTTATAACTCTGCAGGTTTGTGAATTACAGTGCCCCTGAGCTCCTTTCTTCAACTCGCTTTCTTGTGACCTGGCCGCAACACCGCAGGATGTCTTCAGGCCCTAATCTGGTTCTGGCACGGCACGCTGAGCCTTTGGTTAATTCCTCTTCCTGGTGGGAAATGAGAGTTAAATTTGCCCATCCAGACACCTCCAGCTAGTCTCTCATTGGTTCTCTCTATTCCTGTTCATCTTCCACAGAAATTGCAAACTGGGCAAAACAGGAGGTTAAAGGGACTGACTCTCCAAGTGGGGAGAGTGTTAGTAAAGCGTCTGGAATGTTGCACCCGAGTACCAGGGGAGGAAAACTGAGACATATTTGAACACGTCTCCCGTTCACATGGTTAATCATACTTGGGTTCCACATGCATGTTTTAGCTGAAGGAAGAATACCTTAAACCTGGAGAGTTAAGACACGTGTAATGGGTACCATGCAATATGACTTCAAAGGGTCTTCATTTGCTCACCGAACCTCTCCAATCCTATCACTGCTGCGTTTATGCCCCTGTACACATGCTTGATTCTCTTTCGGAGACATAGCAATCCATAGGTTTTAATATACTTACTAGTCAGATACATTCTTAGGCGTTTAATATGCGGTGTTGAGTCCATTTCGTTGAGCAAGGAGTAGCTCTTGTCTATTCCATATTTGACTTAAGGAACTTTATCTGTGCTCATTTCAATCTCTGGTTTTATGCAGCACCCCAACTCACCTTTACCCTTAAGCAAGCATAAGTTGGTTTTCTAAATTTGAGACCCTGTTCTGTTCTGTAATTCAGTTCCTGTGTAGCCAAGTTTCCATTCCGTGTATTACTGATATCTTATGATGTTTCTTTTTCTGTGTGACTTATTTCAGTTAGAATCATCATACCTGAATCCACTCATTGTGCTGCTAAGGGCCTGATGACACAGATTTCATTGCTGAGTGATATTGCTTTGTAAGTAAATACCACAACTTCTTTATCCATTTTTCAGTTTCTGCGATGTTGAACTTGTACTGTAAACGAGGTTCTTGTAAACAGAGCCGTTCCAAACTTTGGGGTGGCTGTGTCTTTTTGATTTTAAATTCCCTAAGCTATAGGACCATAAGTGGAAGTGCCCTAGGCTCTGTTGCTTTGTTTTTTAGATGTTTCAGGAAACACCATACACTTCTCCCGAGTTTTTGTTGGCAATTTACATCCCGCCCTTCAGCATAACAAGGCGCCCAGTTCTCCATGGCCTGTCCTGCCTTTCTTGATTTTACACTTTTTTCAGATGGCCCTTTTGACCGGGGGGAAGTGAGACTTCATTGTAGTGCAGATTTCCTTTGCAAGCTTGCTTGGTTGGCCAAAAAGGGCGTATGCGTTTTTTCCTGAATATATTCAGGAAAAAACGCATACGCCCTTTTTGGCCAAGTGCATCATTGTGGACGTTCTGCCTCTTTTCCTATGCTTTCAATGCAATTCCAGTCTACCTCCTGAAATCGGTTGCCTGCAATTCTGCCCCGCTTTCAAGTCCTCTTCGCAGCCTTACTTCAGCCTATTTTTGGACGATAGCTGTCATTTATAACTCTGCAGGTTTGTGAATTACAGTGCCCCTGAGCTCCTTTCTTCAACTTGCTTTCTTGTGACCTGGCCGCAACACCGAAGGATGGCTTCAGGCCCTAATGTGGTTCCGGTACGGCATGCTGAGCCTTTGTTTATTTCCTCTTCCTGGTGGGAAATGAGAGTTAAATTTGCCCGTCCAGACACCTCCAGCTAGTCTCTCATTGGTTCTCGCTATTCCTGTTCATCTTCCACAGAAATTGCAAACTGGGCCAAACAGGAGGTTAAAGGGACTGACTCTCCAAGTCGGGAGAGTGTTAGTAAAGCGTCTGGAATGTTGCACCCGAGTACCAGGGTACGAAAACTGAGACATATTTGAACACGTCTCCCGATCACATGGTTGATCATACTCTAGGTTCCACATGCATGTTTTAGCTGAAGGAAGAATACCTTAAACCTGGGTATTTGAAACCCGTGGAATGCGTACCGTGTAATATGACTTCAAAGGGTCTTCATTTGCTCACCGAACCTCTCCAATCCTATCACTGCTGCGTTTATGCCCCTGTACACATGCTTGATTCTCTTTTGGAGACATAGCAATCCATAGGTTTTAAGATACTTACTAGTCAGGTACATTCTTAGGCGTCTAATATGCGGTGTTGAGTCCATTTCGTTGAGCAAGGAGTAGCTCTTGTCTATTCCATATTTGGCTTAAGGAACTTTATCTGTGCTCATTTCAATCTCTGGTTTTATGCAGCACCCCAAGTCACCTTTCCCCTTAAGCAAGCATAAGCTGGTTTTCTAAATTTGAGACCCTGTTCTGTTCTGTAATTCAGTTCCTGTGTAGCCAAGTTTCCATTCCGTGTATTACTGATATCTTATGATGTTTCTTTTTCTGTGTGACTTATTTCAGTTAGAATCATCATACCTGAATCCACTCATTGTGCTGCTAAGGGCCTGATGACACAGATTTCATTGCTGAGTGATATTGCTTTGTAAGTAATGACCAAAACTTTTTTATCCATTTTTCACTTTCTGCGATGTTGAACTTGTACTGTAAACGAGGTTCTTGTAAACAGAGCCGTTCCAAACTTTGGGGTGGCTGTGTCTTTTTGATTTTAATTTCCCTAAGCTATAGGACCATAAGTGGAAGTGCCCTACGCTCTGTTGCTTTGTTTTTTAGATGTTTCAGGAAACACCATACACTTCTCCTGAGTGTCTGTTGGCAATTTACATCCCGCCCATCAGCATAACAAGGCTCCCAGTTCTCCATGGCCTGTCCTGCCTTTCTGGATTTTACACTTTTTTCAGATGGCGCTTTTGACCGGGGAGAAGTGAGACTTCATTGTAGTGCAGATTTCCTTTGCAAGTTTGCTTGGTTGGCCAAAAAGTGCGTATGCGTTTTTTCCTGAATATATTCAGGAAAAAACGCATACGCCCTTTTTGGCCAAGTGCATCATTGTGGACGTTCTGCCTCTTTTCCTATGCTTTCAATGCAATTCCAGTCTACCTCCTGAAATCGGTTTCCTGCAATTCTGCCCCGCTTTCAAGTCCTCTTGGCAGCCTTACTTCAGTCTATTTTTGGACGATAGCTGTCATTTATAACTCTGCAGGTTTGTGAATTACAGTGCCCCTGAGCTCCTTTCTTCAACTCGCTTTCTTGTGACCTGGCCGCAACACCGCAGGATGTCTTCAGGCCCTAATCTGGTTCTGGCACGGCACGCTGAGCCTTTGGTTAATTCCTCTTCCTGGTGGGAAATGAGAGTTAAATTTGCCCATCCAGACACCTCCAGCTAGTCTCTCATTGGTTCTCTCTATTCCTGTTCATCTTCCACAGAAATTGCAAACTGGGCAAAACAGGAGGTTAAAGGGACTGACTCTCCAAGTGGGGAGAGTGTTAGTAAAGCGTCTGGAATGTTGCACCCGAGTACCAGGGGAGGAAAACTGAGACATATTTGAACACGTCTCCCGTTCACATGGTTGATCATACTTGGGTTCCACATGCATGTTTTAGCTGAAGGAAGAATACCTTAAACCTGGAGAGTTAAGACACGTGTAATGGGTACCATGCAATATGACTTCAAAGGGTCTTCATTTGCTCACCGAACCTCTCCAATCCTATCACTGCTGCGTTTATGCCCCTGTACACATGCTTGATTCTCTTTCGGAGACATAGCAATCCATAGGTTTTAATATACTTACTAGTCAGATACATTCTTAGGCGTTTAATATGCGGTGTTGAGTCCATTTCGTTGAGCAAGGAGTAGCTCTTGTCTATTCCATATTTGACTTAAGGAACTTTATCTGTGCTCATTTCAATCTCTGGTTTTATGCAGCACCCCAACTCACCTTTACCCTTAAGCAAGCATAAGTTGGTTTTCTAAATTTGAGACCCTGTTCTGTTCTGTAATTCAGTTCCTGTGTAGCCAAGTTTCCATTCCGTGTATTACTGATATCTTATGATGTTTCTTTTTCTGTGTGACTTATTTCAGTTAGAATCATCATACCTGAATCCACTCATTGTGCTGCTAAGGGCCTGATGACACAGATTTCATTGCTGAGTGATATTGCTTTGTAAGTAAATACCACAACTTCTTTATCCATTTTTCACTTTCTGCGATGTTGAACTTGTACTGTAAATGAGGTTCTTGTAAACAGAGCCGATCCAAACTTTGGGGTGGCTGTGTCTTTTTGATTTTAATTTCCCTAAGCTATAGGACCATAAGTGGAAGTGCCCTAGGCTCTCTTGCTTTGTTTTTTAGATGTTTCAGGAAACACCATACACTTCTCCCGAGTGGTTTTTGGCAATTTACATCCCGCCCATCAGCATAACAAGGCTCCCAGTTCTCCATGGCCTGTCCTGCCTTTCTGGATTTTACACTTTTTTCAGATGGCCCCTTTGACCGGGGGGAAGTGAGACTTCATTGTAGTGCAGATTTCGTTTGCAAGCTTGCTTGGTTGGCCAAAAAGGGCGTATGCGTTTTTTCCTGAATATATTCAGGAAAAAACGCATACGCCCTTTTTGGCCAAGTGCATCATTGTGGACGTTCTGCCTCTTTTCCAATGCTTTCAATGCAATTCCAGTCTACCTCCTGAAATCGGTTTCCTGCAATTCTGCCCTGCTTTCAAGTCCTCTTGGCAGCCTTACTTCAGTCTATTTTTGGACGATAGCTGTCATTTATAACTCTGCAGGTTTGTGAATTACAGTGCCCCTGAGCTCCTTTCTTCAACTCGCTTTCTTGTGACCTGGCCGCAACACCGCAGGATGGCTTCAGGCCCTAATCTGATTCCGGTACGGCACGCTGAGCCTTTGGTTATTTCCTCTTCCTGGTGGGAAATGAGAGTTAAATTTGCCCGTCCAGACACCTCCAGCTAGTCTCTCATTGGTTCTCGCTATTCCTGTTCATCTTCCGCAGAAATTGCAAACTGGGCCAAATAGGAGGTTAAAGGGACTGACTCTCCAAGTCGGGAGTGTGTTAGTAAAGCGTCTGGAATGTTGAACCCGAGTACCAGGGTACGAAAACTGAGACATATTTGAACACGTCTCCCGATCACATGGTTGATCATACTCTAGTTTCCACATGCATGTTTTAGCTGAAGGAAGAATAACTTAAACCTGGGTAGGTGAAACCCGTGGAATGGGTACCATGCAATATGACTTCAAAGGGTCTTTATTTGCTCACCGAACCTCTCCAATCCTATCACTGCTGCGTTTATGCCCCTGTACACATGCTTGATTCTCTTTCGGAGACATAGCAATCCATAGGTTTTAAGATACTTACTAGTCAGGTACATTCTTAGGCGTTTAATATGCGGTGTTGAGTCCATTTCGTTGAGCAAGGAGTAGCTCTTGTCTATTCCATATTTGGCTTAAGGAACTTTATCTGTGCTCATTTCAATCTCTGGTTTTATGCAGCACCCCAACTCACCTTTACCCTTAAGCAAGCATAAGTTGGTTTTCTAAATTTGAGACCCTGTTCTGTTCTGTAATTCAGTTCCTGTGTAGCCAAGTTTCCATTCCGTGTATTACTGATATCTTATGATGTTTCTTTTTCTGTGTGACTTATTTCAGTTAGAATCATCATACCTGAATCCACTCATTGTGCTGCTAAGGGCCTGATGACATAGATTTCATTGCTGAGTGATATTGCTTTGTAAGTGAATACCACAACTTCTTTATCCATTTTTCACTTTCTGCGATGTTGAACTTGTACGGTAAATGAGGTTCTTGTAAACAGAGCCGTTCCAAACTTTGGGGTGGCTGTGTCTTTTTGATTTTAATTTCCCTAAGCTATAGGACCATAAGTGGAAGTGCCCTAGGTTCTGTTGCTTTCTTTTTTAGATGTTTCAGGAAACACCATACACTTCTCCCGAGTGGTTGTTGGCAATTTACATCCCGCCCATCAGCATAACAAGGCTCCCAGTTCTCCATGGCCTGTCCTGCCTTTCTGGATTTTACACTTTTTTCAGATGGCCCTTTTGACCGGGGGGAAGTGAGACTTCATTGTAGTGCAGATTTCCTTTGCAAGCTTGCTTGGTTGGCCAAAAAGAGCGTATGCGTTTTTTCCTGAATATATTCAGGAAAAAACGCATATGCCCTTTTTGGCCAAGTGCATCATTGTGGACGTTCTGCCTCTTTTCCTATGCTTTCAATGCAATTCCAGTCTACCTCCTGAAATCGGTTTCCTGCAATTCTGCCCCGCTTTCAAGTCCTCTTGGCAGCCTTACTTCAGTCTATTTTTGGACGATAGCTGTCATTTATAACTCTGCAGGTTTGTGAATTACAGTGCCCCTGAGCTCCTTTCTTCAACTCGCTTTCTTGTGAGCTGGCCGCAACACCGCAGGATGGCTTCAGGCCCTAATCTGGTTCCGGCACGGCACGCTGAGCCTCTGGTTATTTCCTCTTCCTGGTGGGAAATGAGAGTTAAATTTGCCCGTCCAGACACCTCCAGCTAGTCTCTCATTGGTTCTCGCTATTCCTGTTCATCTTCCGCAGAAATTGCAAACTGGGCAAAACAGGAGGTTAAAGGCGCTGACTTTCCAAGTGGGGAGAGTGTTAGTAAAGCGTCTGGAATGTTGCACCCGAGTACCAGGGGAGGAAAACTGAGACATATTTGAACACGTCTCCCGATCTCATGGTTGATCATACTCTGGGTTCCACATGCATGTTTTAGCTGAAGGAAGAATACCTAAAACCTGGGTAGTTGAAACCCGTGGAATGGGTACCATGCAATATGACTTCAAAGGGTCTTCATTTGCTCACCGAACCTCTCCAATCCTATCACTGCTGCGTTTATGCCCCTGTACACATGCTTGATTCTCTTTCGGAGACATAGCAATCCCTAGGTTTTAAGATACTTACTAGTCAGGTACATTCTTAGGCGTTTAATATGCGGTGTTGAGTCCATTTCTTTCAGCAAGGAGTAGCTCTTGTCTATTCCATATTTGGCTTAAGGAACTTTATCTGTGCTCATTTCAATCTCTGGTTTTATGCAGCACTCCAACTCACCTTTCCCCTTAAGCAAGCATAAGTTGGTTTTCTAAATTTGAGACCCTGTTCTGTTCTGTAATTCAGTTCCTGTGTAGCCAAGTTTACATTCCGTGTATTACTGATATCTTATGATGTTTCTTTTTCTGTGTGACTTATTTCAGTTAGAATCATCATACCTGAATCCACTCATTGTGCTGCTAAGGGACTGATGACACAGATTTCATTGCTGAGTGATATTGCTTTGTAAGTAAATACCACAACTTTTTTATCCATTTTTCACTTTCTGCGATGTTGAACTTGTACTGTAAACGAGGTTCTTGTAAACAGAGCCATTCGAAACTTTGGGGTGGCTGTGTCTTTTTGATTTTAAATTCCCTAAGCTATAGGACCATAAGTGGAAGTGCCCTAGGCTCTCTTGCTTTGTTTTTTAGATGTTTCAGGAAACACCATACACTTCTCCCAAGTGGTTGTTGGCAATTTACATCCCGCCCATCAGCATAACAAGGCTCCCAGTTCTCCATGGCCTGTCCTGCCTTTCTGGATTTTACACTTTTTTCAGATGGCCCTTTTGACCGGGGGGAAGTGAGACTTCATTGTAGTGCAGATTTCCTTTGCAAGCTTGCTTGGTTGGCCAAAAAGGGCGTATGCGTTTTTTCCTGAATATATTCAGGAAAAAACGCATACGCCCTTTTTGGCCAAGTGCATCATTGTGGACGTTCTGCCTCTTTTCCTATGCTTTCAATGCAATTCCAGTCTACCTCCTGAAATCGGTTTCCTGCAATTCTGCCCCGCTTTCAAGTCCTCTTGGCAGCCTTACTTCAGTCTATTTTTGGACGATAGCTGTCATTTATAACTCTGCAGGTTTGTGAATTACAGTGCCCCTGAGCTCCTTTCTTCAACTCGCTTTCCTTTGAGCTGGCCGCAACACCGCAGGATGGCTTCAGGCCCTAATCTGGTTCCGGCCCGGCATGCTGAGCCTTTGGTTAATTCCTCTTCCTGGTGGGAAATGAGAGTTAAATTTGCCCGTCCAGACACCTGCAGCTAGCCTCTCATTGGTTCTCGCTATTCCTGTTCATCTTCCGCAGAAATTGCAAACTGGGCCAAACAGGAGGTTAAAGGCGCTGACTCTCCAAGTGGGGAGAGTGTTAGTAAAGCGTCTGGAATGTTGCACCCGAGTACCAGGGTACGAAAACTGAGACATATTTGAACACGTCTCCCGATCACGTGGTTGATCATACTCTGGGTTCCACATGCATGTTTTAGCTGAAGGAAGAATACCTAAAACCTTGGTAGTTGAAACCCGAGGAATGGGTAACATGCAATATGACTTCAAAGCGTCTTCGTTTGCTCACCGAACCTCTCCAATCCTATCACTGCTGCGTTTATGCCCCTGTACACATGCTTGATTCTCTTTCGGAGACATAGCAATCTATAGGTTTTAAGATACTTACTAGTCAGGTACATTCTTAGGCGTTTAATATGCGGTGTTGAGTCCATTTCGTTGAGCAAGGAGTAGCTCTTGTCTATTCCATATTTGGCTTAAGGAACTTTATCTGTGCTCATTTCAATCTCTGGTTTTATGCAGCACCCCAACTCACCTTTCCCCTTAAGCAAGCATAAGTTGGTTTTCTAAATTTGAGACCCTGTTCTGTTCTGTAATTCAGTTCCTGTGTAGCCAAGTTTACATTCCATGTATTACTGATATCTTATGATGTTTCTTTTTCTGTGTGACTTATTTCAGTTAGAATCATCGTACCTGAATCCACTCATTATGCTGCTACGGGCCTGATGACATAGGTTTCATTGCTGAGTGATACTGCATTGTACGTAAGTACTACAAGTTCTTTATCCATTTTTCACTTTCTGTGATATTGAACTTGTACGGTAAACGAGGTTCTTGTAAACAGAGGCGTCCCAAACATTGAGGTGGCTGTGTCTTTTTGATTTTAATTTCCCTAAGCTATAGGACCATAAGTGGAAGTGCCCTAGGCTCTGTTGCTTTGTTTTTTAGATGTTTCAGGAAACACCATACCCTTCTCCTGAGTGTCTGTTGGCAATTTACATCCCGCCCATCAGCATAACAAGGCTCCCAGTTCTCCATGGCCTGTCCTGCCTTTCTGGATTTTACACTTTATTCAGGAAAAAACGCATATGCCCTTTTTGGCCAAGTGCATCATTGTGGACGTTCTGCCTCTTTTCCTATGCTTTCAATGCAATTCCAGTCTACCTCCTGAAATCGGTTTCCTGCAATTCTGCCCCGCTTTCAAGTCCTCTTGGCAGCCTTACTTCAGTCTATTTTTGGACGATAGCTGTCATTTATAACTCTGCAGGTTTGTGAATTACAGTGCCCCTGAGCTCCTTTCTTCAACTCGCTTTCTTGTGAGCTGGCCGCAACACCGCAGGATGGCTTCAGGCCCTAATCTGGTTCCGGCACGGCACGCTGAGCCTCTGGTTATTTCCTCTTCCTGGTGGGAAATGAGAGTTAAATTTGCCCGTCCAGACACCTCCAGCTAGTCTCTCATTGGTTCTCGCTATTCCTGTTCATCTTCCGCAGAAATTGCAAACTGGGCCAAACAGGAGGTTAAAGGCGCTGACTCTCCAAGTGGGGACAGTGTTAGTAAAGCGTCTGGAATGTTGCACCCGAGTACCAGGGGAGGAAAACTGAGACATATTTGAACACGTCTCCCGATCTCATGGTTGATCATACTCTGGGTTCCACATGCATGTTTTAGCTGAAGGAAGAATACCTAAAACCTGGGTAGTTGAAACCCGTGGAATGGGTACCATGCTATATGACTTCAAAGGGTCTTCATTTGCTCACCGAACCTCTCTAATCCTATCACTGCTGCGTTTATGCCCCTGTACACATGCTTGATTCTCTTTCGGAGACATAGCAATCCCTAGGTTTTAAGATACTTACTAGTCAGGTACATTCTTAGGCGTTTAATATGCGGTGTTGAGTCCATTTCTTTGAGCAAGGAGTAGCTCTTGTCTATTCCATATTTGGCTTAAGGAACTTTATCTGTGCTCATTTCAATCTCTGGTTTTATGCAGCACCCCAACTCACCTTTCCCCTTAAGCAAGCATAAGTTGGTTTTCTAAATTTGAGACCCTGTTCTGTTCTGTAATTCAGTTCCTGTGTAGCCAAGTTTACATTCCGTGTATTACTGATATCTTATGATGTTTCTTTTTCTGTGTGACTTATTTCAGTTAGAATCATCATACCTGAATCCACTCATTGTGCTGCTAAGGGACTGATGACACAGATTTCATTGCTGAGTGATATTGCTTTGTAAGTAAATACCACAACTTTTTTATCCATTTTTCACTTTCTGCGATGTTGAACTTGTACTGTAAACGAGGTTCTTGTAAACAGAGACATTCGAAACTTTGGGGTGGCTGTGTCTTTTTGATTTTAAATTCCCTAAGCTATAGGACCATAAGTGGAAGTGCCCTAGGCTCTCTTGCTTTGTTTTTTAGATGTTTCGGGAAACACCATACACTTCTCCCGAGTGTTTGTTGGCAATTTACATCCCGCCCTTCAGCATAACAAGGATCCCAGTTCTCCATGGCCTGTCCTGCCTTTCTGGATTTTACACTTTTTTCAGATGGCCCTTTTGACCGGGGGGAAGTGAGACTTCATTGTAGTGCAGATTTCCTTTGCAAGCTTGCTTGGTTGGCCAAAAAGGGCGTATGCGTTTTTTCCTGAATATATTCAGGAAAAAACGCATACGCCCTTTTTGGCCAAGTGCATCATTGTGGACGTTCTGCCTCTTTTCCTATGCTTTCAATGCAATTCCAGTCTACCTCCTGAAATCGGTTTCCTGCAATTCTGCCCCGCTTTCAAGTCCTCTTGGCAGCCTTACTTCAGTCTATTTTTGGACGATAGCTGTCATTTATAACTCTGCAGGTTTGTGAATTACAGTGCCCCTGAGCTCCTTTCTTCAACTCGCTTTCTTTTGAGCTGGCCGCAACACCGCAGGATGGCTTCAGGCCCTAATCTGGTTCCGGTACGGCACGCTGAGCCTTTGGTTATTTCCTCTTCCTGGTGGGAAATAAGAGTTAAATTTGCCCGTCCAGACACCTCCAGCTAGCCTCTCATTGGTTCTCGCTATTCCTGTTCATCTTCCGCAGAAATTGCAAACTGGGCCAAACAGGAGGTTAAAGGCGCTGACTCTCCAAGTGGGGAGAGTGTTAGTAAAGCGTCTGGAATGTTGCACCCGAGTACCAGGGGAGGAAAACTGAGACATATTTGAACACGTCTCCCGATCACATGGTTGATCATACTCTGGGTTCCACATGCATGTTTTAGCTGAAGGAAGAATACCTAAAATCTGGGTAGTTGAAACCCGTGGAATGGGTACCATGCAATATGACTTCAAAGGGTCTTCATTTGCTCACTGATCCTCTCCAATCCTATCACTGCTGCGTTTATGCCCCTGTACACATGCTTGATTCTCTTTCAGAGACATAGCAATCCATAGGTTTTAAGATACTTACTAGTCAGGTACATTCTTAGGCGTTTAATATGCGGTGTTGAGTCCATTTCGTTGAGCAAGGAGTAGCTCTTGTCTATTCCATATTTGGTTTAAGGAACTTTATCTGTGCTCATTTCAATCTCTGGTTTTATGCAGCACCCCAACTCACCTTTACCCTTAAGCAAGCATAAGTTGGTTTTCTAAATTTGAGACCCTGTTCTGTTCTGTAATTCAGTTCCTGTGTAGCCAAGTTTACATTCCGTGTATTACTGATATCTTATGATGTTTCTTTTTCTGTGTGACTTATTTCAGTTAGAATCATCATACCTGAATCCACTCATTGTGCTGCTAAGGGCCTGATGACACAGATTTCATTGCTGAGTGATATTGCTTTGTAAGTAAATACCACAACTTCTTTATCCATTTTTCAGTTTCTGCGATGTTGAACTTGTACTGTAAACGAGGTTCTTGTAAACAGAGCCGTTCCAACTTTGGGGTGGCTGTGTCTTTTTGATTTTAAATTCCCTAAGCTATAGGACCATAAGTGGAAGTGCCCTAGGCTCTGTTGCTTTGTTTTTTAGATGTTTCAGGAAACACCATACACTTCTCCCGAGTTTTTGTTGGCAATTTACATCCCGCCCTTCAGCATAACAAGGCGCCCAGTTCTCCATGGCCTGTCCTGCCTTTCTTGATTTTACACTTTTTTCAGATGGCCCTTTTGACCGGGGGGAAGTGAGACTTCATTGTAGTGCAGATTTCCTTTGCAAGCTTGCTTGGTTGGCCAAAAAGGGCGTATGCGTTTTTTCCTGAATATATTCAGGAAAAAACGCATACGCCCTTTTTGGCCAAGTGCATCATTGTGGACGTTCTGCCTCTTTTCCTATGCTTTCAATGCAATTCCAGTCTACCTCCTGAAATCGGTTTCCTGCAATTCTGCCCCGCTTTCAAGTCCTCTTGGCAGCCTTACTTCAGTCTATTTTTGGACGATAGCTGTCATTTATAACTCTGCAGGTTTGTGAATTACAGTGCCCCTGAGCTCCTTTCTTCAACTCGCTTTCTTTTGAGCTGGCCGCAACACCGCAGGATGGCTTCAGGCCCTAATCTGGTTCCGGTACGGCACGCTGAGCCTTTGGTTATTTCCTCTTCCTGGTGGGAAATGAGAGTTAAATTTGCCCGTCCAGACACCTCCAGCTAGCCTCTCATTGGTTCTCGCTATTCCTGTTCATCTTCCGCAGAAATTGCAAACTGGGCCAAACAGGAGGTTAAAGGCGCTGACTCTCCAAGTGGGGAGAGTGTTAGTAAAGCGTCTGGAATGTTGCACCCGAGTACCAGGGGAGGAAAACTGAGACATATTTGAACACGTCTCCCGATCACATGGTTGATCATACTCTGGGTTCCACATGCATGTTTTAGCTGAAGGAAGAATACCTAAAATCTGGGTAGTTGAAACCCGTGGAATGGGTACCATGCAATATGACTTCAAAGGGTCTTCATTTGCTCACTGATCCTCTCCAATCCTATCCTGCTGCGTTTATGCCCCTGTACACATGCTTGATTCTCTTTCGGAGACATAGCAATCCATAGGTTTTAAGATACTTACTAGTCAGGTACATTCTTAGGCGTTTAATATGCGGTGTTGAGTCCATTTCGTTGAGCAAGGAGTAGCTCTTGTCTATTCCATATTTGGTTTAAGGAACTTTATCTGTGCTCATTTCAATCTCTGGTTTTATGCAGCACCCCAACTCACCTTTTCCCTTAAGCAAGCATAAGTTGGTTTTCTAAATTTGAGACCCTGTTCTGTTCTGTAATTCAGTTCCTGTGTAGCCAAGTTTCCATTCCGTGTATTACTGATATCTTATGATGTTTCTTTTTCTGTGTGACTTATTTCAGTTAGAATCATCATACCTGAATCCACTCATTGTGCTGCTAAGGGCCTGATGACACAGATTTCATTGCTGAGTGATATTGCTTTGTAAGTAAATACCACAACTTCTTTATCCATTTTTCAGTTTCTGCGATGTTGAACTTGTACTGTAAACGAGGTTCTTGTAAACAGAGCCGTTCCAAACTTTGGGGTGGCTGTGTCTTTTTGATTTTAAATTCCCTAAGCTATAGGACCATAAGTGGAAGTGCCCTAGGCTCTGTTGCTTTGTTTTTTAGATGTTTCAGGAAACACCATACACTTCTCCCGAGTTTTTGTTGGCAATTTACATCCCGCCCTTCAGCATAACAAGGCGCCCAGTTCTCCATGGCCTGTCCTGCCTTTCTGGATTTTACACTTTTTTCAGATGGCCCTTTTGACCGGGGGGAAGTGAGACTTCATTGTAGTGCAGATTTCCTTTGCAAGCTTGCTTGGTTGGCCAAAAAGGGCGTATGCGTTTTTTCCTGAATATATTCAGGAAAAAACGCATACGCCCTTTTTGGCCAAGTGCATCATTGTGGACGTTCTGCCTCTTTTCCTATGCTTTCAATGCAATTCCAGTCTACCTCCTGAAATCGGTTTCCTGCAATTCTGCCCCGCTTTCAAGTCCTCTTGGCAGCCTTACTTCAGTCTATTTTTGGACGATAGCTGTCATTTATAACTCTGCAGGTTTGTGAATTACAGTGCCCCTGAGCTCCTTTCTTCAACTCGCTTTCTTTTGAGCTGGCCGCAACACCGCAGGATGGCTTCAGGCCCTAATCTGGTTCCGGTACGGCACGCTGAGCCTTTGGTTATTTCCTCTTCCTGGTGGGAAATGAGAGTTAAATTTGCCCGTCCAGACACCTCCAGCTAGCCTCTCATTGGTTCTCGCTATTCCTGTTCATCTTCCGCAGAAATTGCAAACTGGGCCAAACAGGAGGTTAAAGGTGCTGACTCTCCAAGTGGGGAGAGTGTTAGTAAAGCGTCTGGAATGTTGCACCCGAGTACCAGGGGAGGAAAACTGAGACATATTTGAACACGTCTCCCGATCACATGGTTGATCATACTCTGGGTTCCACATGCATGTTTTAGCTGAAGGAAGAATACCTAAAATCTGGGTAGTTGAAACCCGTGGAATGGGTACCATGCAATATGACTTCAAAGGGTCTTCATTTGCTCACTGATCCTCTCCAATCCTATCCTGCTGCGTTTATGCCCCTGTACACATGCTTGATTCTCTTTCGGAGACATAGCAATCCATAGGTTTTAAGATACTTACTAGTCAGGTACATTCTTAGGCGTTTAATATGCGGTGTTGAGTCCATTTCGTTGAGCAAGGAGTAGCTCTTGTCTATTCCATATTTGGTTTAAGGAACTTTATCTGTGCTCATTTCAATCTCTGGTTTTATGCAGCACCCCAACTCACCTTTTCCCTTAAGCAAGCATAAGTTGGTTTTCTAAATTTGAGACCCTGTTCTGTTCTGTAATTCAGTTCCTGTGTAGCCAAGTTTCCATTCCGTGTATTACTGATATCTTATGATGTTTCTTTTTCTGTGTGACTTATTTCAGTTAGAATCATCATACCTGAATCCACTCATTGTGCTGCTAAGGGCCTGATGACACAGATTTCATTGCTGAGTGATATTGCTTTGTAAGTAAATACCACAACTTCTTTATCCATTTTTCAGTTTCTGCGATGTTGAACTTGTACTGTAAACGAGGTTCTTGTAAACAGAGCCGTTCCAAACTTTGGGGTGGCTGTGTCTTTTTGATTTTAAATTCCCTAAGCTATAGGACCATAAGTGGAAGTGCCCTAGGCTCTGTTGCTTTGTTTTTTAGATGTTTCAGGAAACACCATACACTTCTCCCGAGTTTTTGTTGGCAATTTACATCCCGCCCTTCAGCATAACAAGGCGCCCAGTTCTCCATGGCCTGTCCTGCCTTTCTGGATTTTACACTTTTTTCAGATGGCCCTTTTGACCGGGGGGAAGTGAGACTTCATTGTAGTGCAGATTTCCTTTGCAAGCTTGCTTGGTTGGCCAAAAAGGGCGTATGCGTTTTTTCCTGAATATATTCAGGAAAAAACGCATACGCCCTTTTTGGCCAAGTGCATCATTGTGGACGTTCTGCCTCTTTTCCTATGCTTTCAATGCAATTCCAGTCTACCTCCTGAAATCGGTTTCCTGCAATTCTGCCCCGCTTTCAAGTCCTCTTGGCAGCCTTACTTCAGCCTATTTTTGGACGATAGCTGTCATTTATAACTCTGCAGGTTTGTGAATTACAGTGCCCCTGAGCTCCTTTCTTCAACTCGCTTTCTTGTGACCTGGCCGCAACACCGCAGGATGGCTTCAGGCCCTAATCTGGTTCCGGTACGGCATGCTGAGCCTTTGTTTATTTCCTCTTCCTGGTGGGAAATGAGAGTTAAATTTGCCCGTCCAGACACCTCCAGCTAGTCTCTCATTGGTTCTCGCTATTCCTGTTCATCTTCCACAGAAATTGCAAACTGGGCCAAACAGGAGGTTAAAGGGACTGACTCTCCAAGTCGGGAGAGTGTTAGTAAAGCGTCTGGAATGTTGCACCCGAGTACCAGGGGAGGAAAACTGAGACATATTTGAACACGTCTCCCGATCACATGGTTGATCATACTCTAGGTTCCACATGCATGTTTTAGCTGAAGGAAGAATACCTTAAACCTGGGTATTTGAAACCCGTGGAATGGGTACCGTGTAATATGACTTCAAAGGGTCTTCATTTGCTCACCGAACCTCTCCAATCCTATCACTGCTGCGTTTATGCCCCTGTACACATGCTTGATTCTCTTTTGGAGACATAGCAATCCATAGGTTTTAAGATACTTACTAGTCAGGTACATTCTTAGGCGTTTAATATGCGGTGTTGAGTCCATTTCGTTGAGCAAGGAGTAGCTCTTGTCTATTCCATATTTGGCTTAAGGAACTTTATCTGTGCTCATTTCAATCTCTGGTTTTATGCAGCACCCCAACTCACCTTTCCCCTTAAGCAAGCATAAGCTGGTTTTCTAAATTTGAGACCCTGTTCTGTTCTGTAATTCAGTTCCTGTGTAGCCAAGTTTACATTCCGTGTATTACTGATATCTTATGATGTTTCTTTTTCTGTGTGACTTATTTCAGTTAGAATCATCATACCTGAATCCACTCATTGTGCTGCTAAGGGCCTGATGACACAGATTTCATTGCTGAGTGATATTGCTTTATAAGTATGACCAAAACTTTTTTATCCATTTTTCACTTTCTGCGATGTTGAACTTGTACTGTAAACGAGGTTCTTGTAAACAGAGCCGTTCCAAACTTTGGGGTGGCTGTGTCTTTTTGATTTTAATTTCCCTAAGCTATAGGACCATAAGTGGAAGTGCCCTATGCTCTGTTGCTTTGTTTTTTAGATGTTTCAGGAAACACCATACACTTCTCCTGAGTGTCTGTTGGCAATTTACATCCCGCCCATCAGCATAACAAGGCTCCCAGTTCTCCATGGCCTGTCCTGCCTTTCTGGATTTTACACTTTTTTCAGATGGCGCTTTTGACCGGGGAGAAGTGAGACTTCATTGTAGTGCAGATTTCCTTTGCAAGTTTGCTTGGTTGGCCAAAATGTGCGTATGCGTTTTTTCCTGAATATATTCAGGAAAAAACGCATACGCCCTTTTTGGCCAAGTGCATCATTGTGGACGTTCTGCCTCTTTTCCTATGCTTTCAATGCAATTCCAGTCTACCTCCTGAAATCGGTTTCCTGCAATTCTGCCCCGCTTTCAAGTCCTCTTGGCAGCCTTACTTCAGTCTATTTTTGGACGATAGCTGTCATTTATAACTCTGCAGGTTTGTGAATTACAGTGCCCCTGAGCTCCTTTCTTCAACTCGCTTTCTTGTGACCTGGCCGCAACACCGCAGGATGTCTTCAGGCCCTAATCTGGTTCTGGCACGGCACGCTGAGCCTTTGGTTAATTCCTCTTCCTGGTGGGAAATGAGAGTTAAATTTGCCCATCGAGACACCTCCAGCTAGTCTCTCATTGGTTCTCTCTATTCCTGTTCATCTTCCACAGAAATTGCAAACTGGGCAAAACAGGAGGTTAAAGGGACTGACTCTCCAAGTGGGGAGAGTGTTAGTAAAGCGTCTGGAATGTTGCACCCGAGTACCAGGGGAGGAAAACTGAGACATATTTGAACACGTCTCCCGTTCACATGGTTGATCATACTTGGGTTCCACATGCATGTTTTAGCTGAAGGAAGAATACCTTAAACCTGGAGAGTTAAGACACGTGTATTGGGTACCATGCAATATGACTTCAAAGGGTCTTCATTTGCTCACCGAACCTCTCCAATCCTATCACTGCTGCGTTTATGCCCCTGTACACATGCTTGATTCTCTTTTGGAGACATAGCAATCCATAGGTTTTAAGATACTTACTAGTCAGATACATTCTTAGGCGTTTAATATGCGGTGTTGAGTCCATTTCGTTGAGCAAGGAGTAGCTCTTGTCTATTCCATATTTGACTTAAGGAACTTTATCTGTGCTCATTTCAATCTCTGGTTTTATGCAGCACCCCAACTCACCTTTACCCTTAAGCAAGCATAAGTTGGTTTTCTAAATTTGAGACCCTGTTCTGTTCTGTAATTCAGTTCCTGTGTAGCCAAGTTTCCATTCCGTGTATTACTGATATCTTATGATGTTTCTTTTTCTGTGTGACTTATTTCAGTTAGAATCATCATACCTGAATCCACTCATTGTGCTGCTAAGGTCCTGATGACACAGATTTCATTGCTGAGTGATATTGCTTAGTAAGTAAATACCACAACTTCTTTATCCATTTTTCACTTTCTGCGATGTTGAACTTGTACTGTAAATGAGGTTCTTGTAAACAGAGCCGATCCAAACTTTGGGGCGGCTGTGTCTTTTTGATTTTAATTTCCCTAAGCTATAGGACCATAAGTGGAAGTGCCCTAGGCTCTGTTGCTTTGTTTTTTAGATGTTTCAGGAAACACCATACACTTCTCCCGAGTGGTTGTTGGCAATTTACATCCCGCCCATCAGCATAACAAGGCTCCCAGTTCTCCATGGCCTGTCCTGCCTTTCTGGATTTTACACTTTTTTCAGATGGCCCTTTTGACCGGGGGGAAGTGAGACTTCATTGTAGTGCAGATTTCGTTTGCAAGCTTGCTTGGTTGGCCAAAAAGGGCGTATGCGTTTTTTCCTGAATATATTCAGGAAAAAACGCATACGCCCTTTTTGGCCAAGTGCATCATTGTGGACGTTCTGCCTCTTTTCCAATGCTTTCAATGCAATTCCAGTCTACCCCCTAAAATCGGTTTCCTGCAATTCTGCCCTGCTTTCAAGTCCTCTTGGCAGCCTTACTTCAGTCTATTTTTGGACGATAGCTGTCATTTATAACTCTGCAGGTTTGTGAATTACAGTGCCCCTGAGCTCCTTTCTTCAACTCGCTTTCTTGTGACCTGGCCGCAACACCGCAGGATGGCTTCAGGCCCTAATCTGATTCCGGTACGGCACGCTGAGCCTTTGGTTATTTCCTCTTCCTGGTGGGAAATGAGAGTTAAATTTGCCCGTCCAGACACCTCCAGCTAGTCTCTCATTGGTTCTCGCTATTCCTGTTCATCTTCCGCAGAAATTGCAAACTGGGCCAAATAGGAGGTTAAAGGGACTGACTCTCCAAGTCGGGAGTGTGTTAGTAAAGCGTCTGGAATGTTGAACCCGAGTACCAGGGTACGAAAACTGAGACATATTTGAACACGTCTCCCGATCACATGGTTGATCATACTCTAGTTTCCACATGCATGTTTTAGCTGAAGGAAGAATAACTTAAACCTGGGTAGGTGAAACCCGTGGAATGGGTACCATGCAATATGACTTCAAAGGGTCTTTATTTGCTCACCGAACCTCTCCAATCCTATCACTGATGCGTTTATGCCCCTGTACACATGCTTGATTCTCTTTCGGAGACATAGCAATCCATAGGTTTTAAGATACTTACTAGTCAGGTACATTCTTAGGCGTTTAATATGCGGTGTTGAGTCCATTTCGTTGAGCAAGGAGTAGCTCTTGTCTATTCCATATTTGGCTTAAGGAACTTTATCTGTGCTCATTTCAATCTCTGGTTTTATGCAGCACCCCAACTCACCTTTACCCTTAAGCAAGCATAAGTTGGTTTTCTAAATTTGAGACCCTGTTCTGTTCTGTAATTCAGTTCCTGTGTAGCCAAGTTTCCATTCCGTGTATTACTGATATCTTATGATGTTTCTTTTTCTGTGTGACTTATTTCAGTTAGAATCATCATACCTGAATCCACTCATTGTGCTGCTAAGGGCCTGATGACATAGATTTCATTGCTGAGTGATATTGCTTTGTAAGTGAATACCACAACTTCTTTATCCATTTTTCACTTTCTGCGATGTTGAACTTGTACGGTAAATGAGGTTCTTGTAAACAGAGCCGTTCCAAACTTTGGGGTGGCTGTGTCTTTTTGATTTTAATTTCCCTAAGCTATAGGACCATAAGTGGAAGTGCCCTAGGTTCTGTTGCTTTCTTTTTTAGATGTTTCAGGAAACACCATACACTTCTCCCGAGTGGTTGTTGGCAATTTACATCCCGCCCATCAGCATAACAAGGCTCCCAGTTCTCCATGGCCTGTCCTGCCTTTCTGGATTTTACACTTTTTTCAGATGGCCCTTTTGACCGGGGGGAAGTGAGACTTCATTGTAGTGCAGATTTCCTTTGCAAGCTTGCTTGGTTGGCCAAAAAGAGCGTATGCGTTTTTTCCTGAATATATTCAGGAAAAAACGCATATGCCCTTTTTGGCCAAGTGCATCATTGTGGACGTTCTGCCTCTTTTCCTATGCTTTCGATGCAATTCCAGTCTACCTCCTGAAATCGGTTTCCTGCAATTCTGCCCCGCTTTCAAGTCCTCTTGGCAGCCTTACTTCAGTCTATTTTTGGACGATAGCTGTCATTTATAACTCTGCAGGTTTGTGAATTACAGTGCCCCTGAGCTCCTTTCTTCAACTCGCTTTCTTGTGAGCTGGCCGCAACACCGCAGGATGGCTTCAGGCCCTAATCTGGTTCCGGCACGGCACGCTGAGCCTCTGGTTATTTCCTCTTCCTGGTGGGAAATGAGAGTTAAATTTGCCCGTCCAGACACCTCCAGCTAGTCTCTCATTGGTTCTCGCTATTCCTGTTCATCTTCCGCAGAAATTGCAAACTGGGCCAAACAGGAGGTTAAAGGCGCTGACTCTCCAAGTGGGGACAGTGTTAGTAAAGCGTCTGGAATGTTGCACCCGAGTACCAGGGGAGGAAAACTGAGACATATTTGAACACGTCTCCCGATCTCATGGTTGATCATACTCTGGGTTCCACATGCATGTTTTAGCTGAAGGAAGAATACCTAAAACCTGGGTAGTTGAAACCCGTGGAATGGGTACCATGCAATATGACTTCAAAGGGTCTTCATTTGCTCACCGAACCTCTCTAATCCTATCACTGCTGCGTTTATGCCCCTGTACACATGCTTGATTCTCTTTCGGAGACATAGCAATCCCTAGGTTTTAAGATACTTACTAGTCAGGTACATTCTTAGGCGTTTAATATGCGGTGTTGAGTCCATTTCTTTCAGCAAGGAGTAGCTCTTGTCTATTCCATATTTGGCTTAAGGAACTTTATCTGTGCTCATTTCAATCTCTGGTTTTATGCAGCACCCCAACTCACCTTTCCCCTTAAGCAAGCATAAGTTGGTTTTCTAAACTTGAGACCCTGTTTTGTCTGTAATTCAGTTCCTGTGTAGCCAAGTTTACATTCCGTGTATTACTGATATCTTATGATGTTTCTTTTTCTGTGTGACTTATTTCAGTTAGAATCATCGTACCTGAATCCACTCATTATGCTGCTACGGGCCTGATGACATAGGTTTCATTGCTGAGTGATACTGCATTGTACGTAAGTACCGCAACTTCTTTATCCATTTTTCACTTTCTGCGATGTTGAACTTGTACTGTAAACGAGGTTCTTGTAAACAGAGACATTCGAAACTTTGGGGTGGCTGTGTCTTTTTGATTTTAAATTCCCTAAGCTATAGGACCATAAGTGGAAGTGCCCTAGGCTCTCTTGCTTTGTTTTTTAGATGTTTCGGGAAACACCATACACTTCTCCCGAGTGTTTGTTGGCAATTTACATCCCGCCCTTCAGCATAACAAGGATCCCAGTTCTCCATGGCCTGTCCTGCCTTTCTGGATTTTACACTTTTTTCAGATGGCCCTTTTGACCGGGGGGAAGTGAGACTTCATTGTAGTGCAGATTTCCTTTGCAAGCTTGCTTGGTTGGCCAAAAAGGGCGTATGCGTTTTTTCCTGAATATATTCAGGAAAAAACGCATACGCCCTTTTTGGCCAAGTGCATCATTGTGGACGTTCTGCCTCTTTTCCTATGCTTTCAATGCAATTCCAGTCTACCTCCTGAAATCGGTTTCCTGCAATTCTGCCCCGCTTTCAAGTCCTCTTGGCAGCCTTACTTCAGTCTATTTTTGGACGATAGCTGTCATTTATAACTCTGCAGGTTTGTGAATTACAGTGCCCCTGAGCTCCTTTCTTCAACTCGCTTTCTTGTGACCTGGCCGCAACACCGCAGGATGGCTTCAGGCCCTAATCTGGTTCAGGCCCGGCATGCTGAGCCTTTGGTTAATTCCTCTTCCTGGTGGGAAATGAGAGTTAAATTTGCCCGTCCAGACACCTGCAGCTAGCCTCTCATTGGTTCTCGCTATTCCTGTTCATCTTCCGCAGAAATTGCAAACTGGGCCAAACAGGAGGTTAAAGGCGCTGACTCTCCAAGTGGGGAGAGTGTTAGTAAAGCGTCTGGAATGTTGCACCCGAGTACCAGGGTACGAAAACTGAGACATATTTGAACACGTCTCCCGATCACATGGTTGATCATACTCTGGGTTCCACAGGCATGTTTTAGCTGAAGGAAGAATACCTAAAACCTGGGTAGTTGAAACCCGTGGAATGGGTACCATGCAATATGACTTCAAAGGGTCTTCATTTGCTCATCGAACCTCTCCAATCCTATCACTGCTGCGTTTATGCCCCTGTACACATGCTTGATTCTCTTTCGGAGACATAGCAATCTATAGGCTTTAAGATACTTACTAGTCAGGTACATTCTTAGGCGTTTAATATGCGGTGTTGAGTCCATTTCGTTGAGCAAGGAGTAGCTCTTGTCTATTCCATATTTGGCTTAAGGAACTTTATCTGTGCTCATTTCAATCTCTGGTTTTATGCAGCACCCCAACTCACCTTTCCCCTTAAGCAAGCATAAGTTGGTTTTCTAAATTTGAGACCCTGTTCTGTTCTGTAATTCAGTTCCTGTGTAGCCAAGTTTCCATTCCATGTATTACTGATATCTTATGATGTTTCTTTTTCCGTGTGACTTATTTCAGTTAGAATCATCATACCTGAATCCACTCATCGTGCTGCTACGGGCCTGATGACATAGATTTCATTGCTGAGTGATACTGCATTGTAAGTGAATACCACAACTTCTTTATCCATTTTTCACTTTCTGCGATGTTGAACTTGTACGGTAAACGAGGTTCTTGTAAACAGAGCCGTTCCAAACTTTGGGGTGGCTGTGTCTTTTTGATTTTAATTTCCCTAAGCTATAGGACCATAAGTGGAAGTGCCCTAGGCTCTGTTGCTTTGTTTTTTAGATGTTTCAGGAAACACCATACACTTCTCACAAGTGTCTGTTGGCAATTTACATCCCGCCCATCAGCATAACAAGGCTCCCAGTTCTCCATGGCCTGTCCTGCCTTTCTGGATTTTACACTTTTTTCAGATGGCCCTTTTGACCGGGGGGAAGTGAGACTTCATTGTAGTGCAGATTTCGTTTGCAAGCTTGCTTGGTTGGCCAAAAAGGGCGTATGCGTTTTTTCCTGAATATATTCAGGAAAAAACGCATACGCCCTTTTTGGCCAAGTGCATCATTGTGGACGTTCTGCCTCTTTTCCTATGCTTTCAATGCAATTTCAGTCTACCTCCTGAAATCGGTTTCCTGCAATTCTGCCCCGCTTCAAGTCCTCTTCGCAGCCTTACTTCAGTCTATTTTTGGACGATAGCTGTCATTTATAACTCTGCAGCTTTGTGAATTACAGTGCCCCTGAGCTCCTTTCTTCAACTCGCTTTCTTGTGACCTGGCCGCAACAACGCAGGATGTCTTCAGGCCCTAATCTGGTTCCGGCACGGCACGGTGAACCTTTGGTTAATTCCTCTTCCTGGTGGGAAATGAGAGTTAAATTTGCCCGTTCAGACACCTCCAGCTAGTCTCTCATTGGTTCTCGCTATTCCTGTTCATCTTCCGCAGAAATTGCAAACTGGGCCAAACAGGAGGTTAAAGGCACTGACTCTCCAAGTCGGGAGAGTGTTAGTAAAGCGTCTGGAATGTTGCACCCGAGTACCAGGGGAGGAAAACTGAGACATATTTGAACACGTCTCCTGTTCACATGGTTGATCATACTGTGGGTTCCACATGCATGTTTTAGCTGAAGGAAGAATACCTTAAACCTGGAGAGTTGAGACCCGTGTAATGGGTACCATGCAATATGACTTCAAAGGGTCTTCATTTGCTCACCGAACCTCTCCAATCCTATCACTGCTGCGTTTATGCCCCTGTACACATGCTTGATTCTCTTCTGGAGACATAGCAATCCATAGGTTTTACGATACTTACTAGTCAGGTACATTCTTAGGCATTTAATATGCGGTGTTGAGTCCATTTCGTTGAGCAAGGAGTAGCTCTTGTCTATTCCATATTTGGCTTAAGGAACTTTATCTGTGCTCATTTCAATCTCTGGTTTTATGCAGCACCCCAACTCACCTTTACCCTTAAGCAAGCATAAGTTGGTTTTCTAAATTTGAGACACTGTTCTGTTCTGTAATTCAGTTCCTGTGTAGCCAAGTTTACATTCCATGTATTACTGATATCTTATGATGTTTCTTTTTCTGTGTGACTTATTTCAGTTAGAATCATCATACCTGAATCCACTCATTGTGCTGCTAAGGGCCTGATGACACAGATTTCATTGCTGAGTGATATTGCTTTGTAAGTAAATACCACAACTTCTTTATCCATTTTTCACTTTCTGCAATGTTGAACTTGTACTGTAAACGAGGTTCTTGTAAACAGAGGCGTCCCAAACTTTGGGGTGGCTGTGTCTTTTTGATTTTAATTTCCCTAAGCTATAGGACCATAAGTGGCAGTGTCCTAGGCTCTGTTGCTTTGTTTTTTAGATGTTTCAGGAAACACCATACACTTCTCCCGAGTGTCTGTTGGCAATTTACATCCCGCCCATCAGCATAACAAGGCTCCCAGTTCTCCATGGCCTGTCCTGCCTTTCTGGATTTTACACTTTTTTCAGATGGCGCATTTGACCGGGGGGAAGTGAGACTTCATTGTAGTGCAGATTTCCTTTGCAAGCTTGCTTGGTTGGCCAAAAAGGGCGTATGCGTTTTTTCCTGAATATATTCAGGAAAAAACGCATACGCCCTTTTTGGCCAAGTGCATCATTGTGGACGTTCTGCCTCTTTTCCTATGTTTTCAATGCAATTCCAGTCTACCTCCTGAAATCGGTTTCCTGCAATTCTGCCCCGCTCTCAAGTCCTCTTGGCAGCCTTACTTCAGTCTATTTTTGGACGATAGCTGTCATTTATAACTCTGCAGGTTTGTGAATTACAGTACCCCTGAGCTCCTTTCTTCAACTCGCTTTCTTGTGAGCTGGCCGCAACACCGCAGGATGGCTTCAGGCCCTAATCTGGTTCCGGCACGGCACGCTGAGCCTTTGGTTAATTCCTCTGTCTGTTGGGAAATGAGAGTTAAATTTGCCTGTCCAGACACCTCCAGCTAGTCTCTCATTGGTTCTCGCTATTCCTGTTTATCTACCGCAGAAATTGCAAACTGGGCCAAACAGGAGGTTATAGGGACTGACTCTCCAAGTCGGGAGAGTGTTAGTAAAGCGTCTGGAATGTTGCCCCCGAGTACCAGGGTACGAAAACTGAGACATATTTGAACACGTCTCCCGATCATATGGTTGATCATACTCTAGGTTCCACATGCATGTTTTAGCTGAAGGAAGAATACCTTAAACCTGGGTAGTTGAAACCCGTGGAATGGGTACCATGCAATATGACTTCAAAGGGTCTTCATTTGCTCACCAAACCTCTCCAATCCTATCGCTGCTGCGTTTATGCCCCTGTACACATGCTTGATTCTCTTTCGGAGACATAGCAATCCATAGGTTTTAAGATACTTACAAGTCAGGTACATTCTTAGGCGTTTAATATGCGGTGTTGTGTCCATTTCGTTGAGCAAGGAGTAGCTCTTGTCTATTCCATATTTGGCTTAAGGAACTTTATCTGTGCTCATTTCAATCTCTGGTTTTATGCAGCACCCCAACTCACCTTTCCCCTTAAGCAAGCATAAGTTGGTTTTCTAAATTTGAGACCCTGTTCTGTTCTGTAATTCAGTTCCTGTGTAGCCAAGTTTACATTCCATGTATTACTGATATCTTATGATGTTTCTTTTTCTGTGTGACTTATTTCAGTTAGAATCATCATACCTGAATCCACTCATTGTGCTGCTAAGGGCCTGATGACACAGATTTCATTGCTGAGTGATATTGCTTTGTAAGTAAATACCACAACTTCTTTATCCATTTTTCACTTTCTGCAATGTTGAACTTGTACTGTAAACGAGGTTCTTGTAAACAGAGGCGTCCCAAACTTTGGGGTGGCTGTGTCTTTTTGATTTTAATTTCCCTAAGCTATAGGACCATAAGTGGCAGTGTCCTAGGCTCTGTTGCATTGTTTTTTAGATGTTTCAGGAAACACCATACACTTCTCCCGAGTGTCTGTTGGCAATTTACATCCCGCCCATCAGCATAACAAGGCTCCCAGTTCTCCATGGCCTGTCCTGCCTTTCTGGATTTTACACTTTTTTCAGATGGCCCTTTTGACCGGGGAGAAGTGAGACTTCATTGTAGTGCAGATTACCTTTGCAAGTTTGCTTGGTTGGCCAAAAAGGGCGTATGCGTTTTTTCCTGAATAGATTCAGGAAAAAACGCATACGCCCTTTTTGGCCAAGTGCATCATTGTGGACGTTCTGCCTCTTTTCCTATGCTTTCAATGCAATTCCAGTCTACCTCCTGAAATCGGTTTCCTGCAATTCTGCCCCGCTTTCAAGTCCTCTTCGCAGCCTTACTTCAGTCTATTGTTGGACGATAGCTGTCATTTATAACTCTGCAGGTTTGTGAATTACACTGCCCCTGAGCTCCTTTCTTCAACTCGCTTTCTTGTGACCTGGCCGCAACACCGCAGGA
Source organism: Delphinus delphis (assembly GCF_949987515.2). Taxonomy (NCBI): domain Eukaryota; kingdom Metazoa; phylum Chordata; class Mammalia; order Artiodactyla; family Delphinidae; genus Delphinus; species Delphinus delphis. Next base: position 128,434 of record NW_027192933.1, on the reverse strand, counting down.
TGGCTTCAGGCCCTAATCTGGTTCCGGCACGGCACGCTGAGCCTTTGGTTAATTCCTCTTCCTGGTGGGAAATGAGAGTTAAATTTGCCCGTCCAGACACCTCCAGCTAGTCTCTCATTGGTTCTCACTATTCCTGTTCATCTTCCGCAGAAATTGCAAACTGGGTCAAACAGGAGGTTAAAGGCGCTGACTTTCCAAGTGGGGAGAGTGTTAGTAAAGCGTCTGGAATGTTGCACCCGAGTACCAGGGGAGGAAAACTGAGACATATTTGAACACGTCTCCCGTTCACATGGTTGATCATACTTGGGTTCCACATGCATGTTTTAGCTGAAGGAAGAATACCTTAAACCTGGGTAGTTGAGACCCGTGGAATGGGTACCATGCAATATGACTTCAAACGGTCTTCATTTGCTCACCGAACCTCTCCAATCCTATCACTGCTGCGTTTATGCCCCTGTACACATGCTTGATTCTCTTTCGGAGACATAGCAATCCATAGGTTTTAAGATACTTACTAGTCAGGTACATTCTTAGGCGTTTAATATGGGGTGTTGAGTCCATTTCGTTGAGCAAGGAGTAGCTCTTGTCTATTCCATATTTGGCTTAAGGAACTTTATCTGTGCTCATTTCAATCTCTGGTTTTATGCAGCACCCCAACTCACCTTTCCCCTTAAGCAAGCATAAGTTGGTTTTCTAAATTTGAGACCCTGTTCTCTTCTGTAATTCAGTTCCTGTGTAGCCAAGTTTACATTCCGTGTATTACTGATATCTTATGATGTTTCTTTTTCTGTGTGACTTATTTCAGTTAGAATCATCATACCTGAATCCACTCATTGTGCTGCTAAGGGCCTGATGACATAGATTTCATTGCTGAGTGATTTTGCTTTGTAAGTAAATACCACAACTTCTTTATCCATTTTTCACATTCTGCGATGTTGAACTTGTACTGTAAACGAGGTTCTTGTAAACAGAGGCGTCCCAAACTTTGGGGTGGCTGTGTCTTTTTGATTTTAATTTCCCTAAGCTATAGGACCATAAGTGGAAGAGCCCTAGGCTCTGTTGCTTTGTTTTTTAGATGTTTCAGGAAACACCATACACTTCTCCCGAGTGGTTGTTGGCAATTTACATCCCGCCCATCAGCATAACAAGGCTCCCAGTTCTCCATGGCCTGTCCTGCCTTTCTGGATTTTACACTTTTTTCAGATGGCCCTTTTGACCGGGGGGAAGTGAGACTTCATTGTAGTGCAGATTTCCTTTGCAAGCTTGCTTGGTTGGCCAAAAAGGGCGTATGCGTTTTTTCCTGAATATATTCAGGGAAAAACGCATACGCCCTTTTTGGCCAAGTGCATCCTTGTGGACGTTCTGCCTCTTTTCCTATGCTTTCAATGCAATTCCAGTCTACCTCCTGAAATCGGTTTCCTGCAATTCTGCCCCGCTTTCAAGTCCTCTTGGCAGCCTTACTTCAGTCTATTTTTGGACGATAGCTGTCATTTATAACTCTGCAGGTTTGTGAATTACAGTGCCCCTGAGCTCCTTTCCTCAACTCGCTTTCTTTTGAGCTGGCCGCAACACCGCAGGATGGCTTCAGGCCCTAATCTGGTTCCGGCACGGCACGCTGAGCCTTTGGTTATTTCCTCTTCCTAGTGGGAAATGAGAGTTAAATTTGCCTGTCCAGACACCTCCAGCTAGTCTCTCATTGGTTCTCGCTATTCCTGTTCATCTTCCGCAGAAATTGCAAACTGGGCCAAACAGGAGGTTAAAGGCACTGACTCTCCAAGTGGGGAGAGTGTTAGTAAAGCGTCTGGAATGTTGCACCCGAGTACCAGGGGAGGAAAACTGAGACATATTTGAACACGTCTCCCGTTCACACGGTTGATCATACTCTGGGTTCCAAATGCATGTTTTAGCTGAAGGAAGAATACCTAAAACCTGGAGAGTTGAGACCTGTGTAATGGGTACCATGCAATATGACTTCAAAGGGTCTTCATTTGCTCACCGAACCTATAAAATCCTATCACTGCTGCGTTTATGCCCCTGTACACACGCTTGATTCTCTTTTGGAGACATAGCAATCCATAGGTTTTAAGATACTTACTAGTCAGGTACATTCTTAGGCGTTTAATATGGGGTGTTGAGTCCATTTCGTTGAGCAAGGAGTAGCTCTTGTCTATTCCATATTTGGCTTAAGGAACTTTATCTCTGCTCATTTCAATCTCTGGTTTTATGCAGCACCCCAACTCACCTTTCCCCTTAAGAAAGCATAAGTTGGTTTTCTAAATTTGAGACACTGTTCTGTTTTGGAATTCAGTTCCTCTGTAGCCAAGTTTACATTCCGTGTATTACTGATATCTTATGATGTTTCTTTTTCTGTGTGACTTATTTCAGTTAGAATCATCGTACCTGAATCCACTCATTATGCTGCTACGGGCCTGATGACATAGATTTCATTGCTGAGTGATACTGCATTGTACGTAAGTACCACAAGTTCTTTATCCATTTTTCACTTTCTGTGATATTGAACTTTTACGGTAAACGAGGTTCTTGTAAACAGAGGCGTCCCAAACTTTGGGGTGGCTGTGTCTTTTTGATTTTAATTTCCCTAAGCTATAGGACCATAAGTGGAAGTACCCTAGGCTCTGTTGCTTTGTTTTTTAGATGTTTCAGGAAACACCATACACTTCTCCCGAGTGTCTGTTGGCAATTTACATCCCGCCCATCAGCATAACAAGGCTCCCAGTTCTCCCTGGCCTGTCCTGCCTTTCTGGATTTTACACTTTTTTCAGATGGCCCTTTTGACCGGGGGGAAGTGAGACTTCATTGTAGTGCAGATTTCCTTTGCAAGCTTGCTTGGTTGGCCAAAAAGGGCGTATGCGTTTTTTCCTGAATATATTCAGGAAAAAACGCATACGCCCTTTTTGGCCAAGTGCATCATTGTGGACGTTCTGCCTCTTTTCCTATGCTTTCAATGCAATTCCAGTCTACCTCCTGAAATCGGTTTCCTGCAATTCTGCCCCGCTTTCAAGTCCTCTTGGCAGCCTTACTTCAGTCTATTTTTGGACGATAGCTGTCATTTATAACTCTGCAGGTTTGTGAATTACAGTGCCCCTGAGCTCCTTTCTTCAACTCGCTTTCTTTTGAGCTGGCCGCAACACCGCAGGATGGCTTCAGGTCCTAATCTGGTTCCGGCACGGCACGCTGAGCCTTTGGTTATTTCCTCTTCCTGGTGGGAAATGAGAGTTAAATTTGCCCGTCCAGACACCTCCAGCTAGTCTCTCATTGGTTCTCGCTATTCCTGTTCATCTTCCACAGAAATTGCAAACTGGGCCAAACAGGAGGTTATAGGGACTGACTCTCCAAGTCGGGAGAGTGTTAGTAAAGCATCTGGAATGTTGCACCCGAGTACCAGGGTACGAAAACTGAGACATATTTGAACACGTCTCCCGTTCACACGGTTGATCATACTCTGGGTTCCACATGCATGTTTTAGCTGAAGGAAGAATACCTTAAACCTGGGTAGTTGAAACCCGTGGAATGGGTACCATGCAATATGACTTCAAAGGGTCTTCATTTGCTCACCGAACCTCTCCAATCCTATCACTGCTGCGTTTATGCCCCTGTACACATGCTTGATTCTCTTTCGGAGACATAGCAATCCATAGGTTTAAAGATACTTACTAGTCAGGTACATTCATAGGCGTTTATTATGCGGTGTTGAGTCCATTTCTTTGAGCAAGGAGCAGCTCTTGTCTATTCCATATTTGGCTTAAGGAACTTTATCTGTGCTCATTTCAATCTCTGGTTTTATGCAGCACCCCAACTCACCTTTACCCTTAAGCAAGCATAAGTTGTTTTTCTCAATTTGAGACCCTGTTCTGTTCTGTAATTCAGTTCCTGTGTAGCCAAGTTTCCATTCCGAATATTACTGATATCTTATGATGTTTCTTTTTGTGTGTGACTTATTTCAGTTAGAATCATCATACCTGAATCCACTCATTGTGCTGCTAAGGGCCTGATGACATAGATTTCACTGCTGAGTGATATTGCTTTGTAATTAAATACCACAACTTCTTTATCCATTTTTCAATTTCTGCGATGTTGAACGTGTACTGTAAACGAGTTTCCTGTAAACAGAGCTGTTCCAAACTTTGGGGTGGCTGTGTCTTTTTGATTTTAATTTCCCTAAGCTATAGGACCATAAGTGGAAGTGCCCTAGGCTCTGTTGCTTTGTTTTTTAGATGTTTCAGGAAACACCATACACTTCTCCCGAGTTTTTGTTGGCAATTTACATCCCGCCCATCAGCATAAGAAGGCTCCCAGTTCTCCATGGCCTGTCGTGCCTTTATGGATTCTACACTTTTTTCAGATGGCCCTTTTGACCAGGTGGAAGTGAGACTTCATTGTAGTGCAGATTTCCTTTGCAAGCTTGCTTGGTTGGCCAAAAAGTGCGTATGCTTTTTTTCCTGAATATATTCAGGAAAAAACGCATACGCCCTTTTTGGCCAAGTGCATCATTGTCGAGGTTCTGACTCTCTTCATATGTTTTCAATGCAATTCCAGTCTACCTCCTGAAATCGGTTTCCTGCAATTCTGCCTTGCTTTCAATGCCTCTTCATAGCCTTACCTCAATATATTTTTTGAAAATAGTTGGCCTTTATAACTCTGCAGGTTTTTGAATTGCATTGGCCCTTAGCTCCATTTTTTAGCTCTTATTTTTGTGGTCTTGCCCCGTAACCACAGGATTCCTTGAAGCCCTATTTTTCTTCTGGGGCACCTTGCTGTGCCTTTGGTTAATTCTTCTTACTGATGTGATATTAGAGTGACATGTGCCCATTGAAACCGCTACAGCTAGTTTCTCACTGGTTCCTCCTATTCCCATTCATCCTCTGCACTAACTGCAGACTGTGCGATACCAGAACTTAAAGGCATTGACTCCATGTGGGGATGTTGTTAGTAAAGCGGCTGGAATGTCGATCCGGAGCCCCAGGAGAGGAAAAATGAGGTGTGTTTTAGAAACCTTTCCCGATCATATGGTATACCAGTCACTGGGTTTCCCAAGCATGGTTTAGCTGTAGGAAGATTCCCTTCAACCTGGAGTGTTGGGACCCTTGGAATGAGCAGCATGAAGTATTGCATTAAACTTTCGGCAGTTGCTCACCAAAGCTCACCAATCCTGTCAGCCCCAAGTGTCCAGCCTTATGTCTTATCCAGCTGTGGGTTTATATGTGGTCAATCCAGGTTGCATCACAGCCCCTGAGCGAATTTTGTAAGAATTTTTCTCTCTTTCATTGTTTCAGCGTTTTGTTTTTAAAATTTATTTCTATAATGGGGTTTAGCTCATCTTCACTGCTGTGTTTGTGCCGCTCTGCACACACTTGATTCCCTTATGGAGATATATCAATACATGGGTTTTAAGATTCTTATTCCTCAGATATATTTCTCTGTGGTGTATAGGGTGTGTTGAGGCCAGTTCATTGAGCAAGGTGTAGATCTTCTCTAATACCTATTTGGTTTATTGAACGGTATCTGTGCTAATTTCAAACTCTGGTTTTATGCATCACCCCACCTCTCCTTTCCCCTTAAGCTGACATAAGTGTGTTTTCTAAATGTGAGACACTGTTCTGTTCTGTAATTCATTTCTTGTGCAGCCATATTTACCCTCCCTCTATAAGTGATATCTTATGATATGTTTCTTTTTCTGTTTGACTTATTTCAAGTAGTATTATCGGACCTAAATCCACTCTTTATCCTTCTACTAGCCTTATTACATTGATTTCATGGTGAAGAGATATTCCATTGTACATAAGTACCACATCTTCTTTATCCATTGTTCTCTTTCCTGGGATATTTAAGGTGTACTGAAGTTGAGGTTCTTGTAAACAGAGTAGCCCTAAACTGTGGTGTGCTTGTGTCTTGTTGATTTTTAGACTTCCCTAGATATACTCCCATGATTGGAAGTGTCCTATGCTCTGTAGCTCTGTTTTTTAGATGATTTAGGAACCACCATACACTTCTCCAGAGTGGCTCTCGGCAGTTCACACACTGCCCATCAGCGTATAAAGGCTCCCTGTTCTCCATGGCCTGTCCTGCATTTCTGGTTTTTACAATTTTTTAGGATGGCCCTTTTGACCGGTGGGAAGTGAGACTTCTTTGTTGTGCACATTTGCATTGCTTGCTTGCTTCGTTGCCCATAAAGTGCGTATGCGTTTTTTCCTGGATATAATCAGGAAAAAACGCATACGCCCTTTTGGGCCAACTGCATCATTGTCGAAATTCTGCCGCTTTTCATGTGCGTTAAAGACGAGTCCAATCTATCTCTTGAAATCTGTTTCTTGCAATTCTGTCTTGCATTCAGATCCTCTTCTTTGCCTTACCTCAACATATTTTTGGACGTTAGTTTTCATTTATAACTCTGCAGGTTTGTGAATTGCAGTGACCCTGAGCTCCATTTTTTAAGTTGCTCTTTTGTGAGCTGGCCTCAAACCCGCAGGATTGCTTCAGGCCCTATTTTGGCTCCGGCGAGGCAGGCTGAGCCTTTCTTTAATTCTTATTCTTAATGGGAAATTAGAGTGATATGTGCCCGTCCAAACCCCTACAACTCTTCTCTCATTGGTTCCCCCTCTTCCCGTTCATCCTCCTCACAATTTGCAAAATGTGTGAAACAGAAGTTTAAATGTGCTGATTCTCCAAGTGGGGAGATCCTAAGTAGCGTGGCTGGAATGGTGAACAGGAGCACCAGGAGAGGATAAATGAGGTGCATTTTAGACACATCTCCCGATCACATGGTGTACAGTTCTCTGGGTTTTCCATGCATGTTTTAGCTGTAGGAAGATCCCTTGAACCTGCAGATTTGGGACCCATTGAATGGGTACCAGGTAGTATTACTTTAAAGGGTGTGCATTTCCTCACCCAACCTCACATTTCTCTTAGCGCAAACAGTTTCCAGCCTTATGTCTCATCCTGCTGTGGGTCTAGATGTGTTCAATCCATGTTGCATCACCGTCCCTGAGGAAAAGTTGTAAGAGGTTTTCTCTGTCTCTCTGTCGTTTATTTTTTTCAATTTATTACTATATTGGTTACAGCTGATTTTCAAAGCTCTGTTTCTTGCTGCTGTACATCCACTTGATTCACGTACAGAGAGACATCAATAAATTCTTTTTCAGATTCTTACCAGTCGTATATATTCTTTTCCGGTGACTTGAGTGTGCTGAGTGCAGTTCTTTTAGCTACCGTGTAGGCCTTGTTGATTATCAGTTTGGTATTTGGAATGGTATCTTTGCTAATTTCAACCTCCTGGATGATGCCTCACCCCTCCCCACCTTTCCCGTTTAGCAGCCTTATGCGTGTTTTCTACATATTTGACTATGTTTTTGTTTTGTAATTTATTTCATGTGTAGCCATTTTGGATTCCACCTTTAAGTGATATCTTATGATATGTGTCTTTTTCTTTTTGAATTCTGTCACTTAGAATGATCATACGTAACTCCTCCGGAGTTGTTACAACTGGCCATATTTCATTGATTTCCAGGCTGAATAATATTCCACTCTACCTAAGTACCACATCTCTATCCATTTTTTCCCTCCAGAGACATTTAAGTTATATCCTAGTCGAGGATCTTTTAAACAGAGAGGGGGTAAACATTGGGGTGCCTGTGTCCTCTCGATTTTTGTTTTTCCCAAGATATACGCCCATGAGTGCAAGTGCCCTATGCTCTGTAGCTCATTTTTTAGATGCTTTAGTAAACACAATACACTTCTCCAGAATGGCCGTTGGCAATATACATTTCCACTATAAGTCTCACAGGGCTCCCTCTTCTCGTTGCCCTGTCCTGCATTTCTGTTGTTTACGCTTTATGAGGATGGCTCTTCTGACTGATGCGAAGTGATATCTTTTGTAGTATTGACTTCCAGTGCCCACCTGTTTGGTTGGCTAAAAAAGTGTATGCCCTTTTCTTGAATATATACAGAAAAGAACGCATACACCCTTTTTGGCCAACTGCAATGTTGGCAATGTTCAGCTCCTTTTCTTGTGCTTAATGGCGAGTCCTTTCTACCTCCTCAAATCCCTTTCCTGCCATTCTCCCTTGCTTACAAGTCCTTTTCTCTGACTTTCCTCAAGACATTTTTCAGTGATGGATATTTTCAACTCTGCAGTTTTGTGAATTTTACTGCCCCTGAGTTCCATTGTTCAACTCGTGTTTATGGGAACTGGCCACAAAGCAGCGGGATTTCCTCAAGCCCTATACTGTTTCCATGGGCAACCCTAGCCTTTGGTCAATTCGTCTTCCTGATTGGAAATTAGAGTGACATGTGCCTGTCTGAACACCTAGGACTTGTCTCTCATTGTTCCTCATCCTTCCGCTTCATCCTCTGGACAAATTCCAAACTGTACGCAACAGGATGTTGACAGTGCTGACATCTCCAAGTGGGGAGACTGTTAGTAAAGACGCTGGAGGGGTGAACCCGAGCACCAGGAGATGAGGAGATGAGATGCCTTTTCCAAACTCTTCCCGATCAGACGGTATACCATCCTCTGGGTGTGACAGACATGTTTTAGCAGTAGGAAGAGTCCCATTCATGTAAGGAGAACACCAGGGCTTTTTCAAAATCAGTGTCTCCCCGAAACCCAAACTGGGGAATTTTTTAAGCTACAGCTACACATATGTTCATTAAGGGCCTTGGGAAGTAGGCAGAGTCCAAACTTTAGATGATTGAAGTCTTCAGGGTCAGAAGCACTCACCACCAGCTTCCCTTAGGCTACACTTTAACTGTCATTGATAGATGATGTCAATAAAAATATCTATTCTTTTTCAGATTATTTCCCCTTATAGGTTATTGCAAAATGTTGAGTGTAGTTCCCTGTGCTATACAGTAGTTCCTTGTTGATGATCTATTTTATACATAGCAGTGTGTATGTGTTAATTCCAAACTGTTAATTTATCCCTCCTCCCACCTTTCCCCTTTGGTAATAATAAATTATAAGATTTTATACTTCTCAGAAATGGGGGAGCTGAAAGAGAGGTATCATTTTCAATGGAAAAGCATTTAAAACAAGATTGAAGGTTTAACCAAGATTATTAGCTGTACATCCTTGGAAAGAAATCACTTCGTTTCTCTAATATTGACCTGACAAATAAGACAAACCTTTTCACTGAACTTGCTTATAAAAAGTGATGGAAATATCAAATGGAAGTGTTAAAAACATCTTATTTTACCCGAGCCTTATACACTGTTCTTTGTTAACTACAGTTTGGCTCACACATCTGTTCATTGAGGTTACAATAGTCTCAATTTCTGTTACTGATCCTCCAGAGTGGACCCCAACAAGTGTCCCCCTGCCCAGTGTCATTGGGGCCAACAGATCGAGACTGAGTTTGGTTCACAAGCAAAGGAAACTTTATATTTTGATCAGAGAATGGAGAGGTGAGAGCATGCACTACCCCGTGGGCTGTGGGCTGGGCTGCTGTGTAGAGATCCTGTCAGAGTCAGTGGGAGGGAGGGAGGCGGCGGAGCTCTCGAGGGCCGGGTTGGCTGTAGCTCAGGCTCTATATCGTGGAGTCTGCACTGGGCCCCAGGAGCTGAGGTGTCGACCCAGCCATTCTGCACTAGGAAATCTGGTCTGAAGTGCCGGGTGTGGAACCTCTGCATGCGGGACCCTAGGAGCACGTGAAATTAGACAAAGCACAAAGGATAAAAAAGGTTAGACTTGACTTTATTGCCCAGATTCTATTTTTATCTCCCAGGGATTTTTAATGGGCTTTGCTGGGGACAAACCCCTCCTCTGCCTTTTGTCCCGTTCCTCATTCTTGGAGTGCTGAGGGTGCAGACCCTTCTTCTGTAACTGCTGAGTGCTGAGTTGGGAGCCCTCATACCCTGGGGCGAGGGTCAGAGCTTCTCCCCAGCAGCCTCCCGGTGACGTTGATTGTCCCCAGGACCCCTGCCTCCCTGCTCGTCCACCTGAGCACCAGCATTGGAAGTGTTATAGATTCTAATGACCTTTAAGGGTCCAGGAAAGAGATGTGCAGAGACGCTGTGGGGGCCGGTTTCACCCCGCCCCACATTTGTTCGGCCACCTTAGGCTGACCGTCTCTGCCAGCCTAGATGTTCTGACCAGTAGTCTGCGCTTTCTTCAATTAGGCCCCTGAATTAACGTACAAACAGCACCAGGTGTCAGAGCCCTGCCCGCTCAACTCCCAGACAGTCCAGGGTCAGTGGTGATCAAGGACCATGATGGCTACTGAGTCAACAGCCTTTTGAAGTAAACAGGAGTCCAGCCGGTCTTATTGGCCACCATCATCACGGTGTCTGTAGGCTTTTCTATGGTGACAGTGTGGTATACTGTTCCCCCGCCAAGATTATTAGCTCCCCTCTGGGTGCAGTAAGTCCTGCAAGCAGTAGTCTACTCTTTTGGGACACACTCTTGTTGTTTTATGAGAGAAACTCCAGGTCAAGTGATGTTCACACGAGTCGTCATGGTGCCCTGTTGCCCCCGGTTATCTCTCTGGATGTTGGAGTTGGAGGGCCTCCTCACTCGAGGTCGGTGTGCCCACGGAGCGAACCCTGCAACTTCAGGGCATGGTTGGTGGTTAGGATCACCACGTGGGGTCCTTTTCCCTTAGGAGGGAGGTGGCCTTTTGGGCTGCTGATTTCCAGGTTTTTAGATACCGCCAGTATCTTGGCCAGATGTGGCAGTGGGCCAAGCCCCTTAGTGACCGTAGTTTATCCTACCTGGATGGCATTCTTGCATTGTTCCATTTCAAGTGGTCCCAGTTTTTGCACTAATTCTCCAATGGCGATTCACCTTTCACCGGGAATGTAAAGGTCAAAGGGTTTAGCTAAATTAGGGAGTTCCAGGGCAAGGGTCTGAATTGACTGCTCTTTCCATTCTTGAAAGGCCACTTCTGGATTCTATTCAAAAGGATCATCATCTTTTCCTTTCAGTGTTTCATATAGAGGCCCAGCTAGTAGACTGTAGTTAGGGATCCAGAAGCAGCAAACCCTGGCCTCCCCAGGAACCCCTAAGCTGTCTTCTAGTTTTAGAAAGGGGTAAGGCTGAAAATGGTTTCTTCCCTTTCCTGGGATGGGCTTCTCTGACCTTCTGTGAGAATGAAGCCCAGGCAGGTCACCGCAGTCTGTGATATTTGAGCTTTTTCTTGGACAACTTCTATCCTTTATTGGCTTGGTAGTTCAGAGGCCTCCTTAGTAGGGCTGGTGATCAGAATGTCGTCTGCATATTGAAGGAGGGTTTCCTTTTCCAGAGGTAGAACTTTTAGGTCTTTAGCTAAGCTTTCCCCAAAGATGGTGTGGGAATTTTTGCACCCTTGGGGCCAGACGGCCCGGAAGTATTGTTTTAGTTGTATGTTGAGTCCTGCCACTCACAAGCCAAAATTTCTTGTGACTCTGGGACTAATGGAATACAAAAGAAGGCATCATTGAAGACTAATACAGAATACCATGTCCTGGTGGTTGGTAGAATGACCAGCAGGGTGTAGGAATTAGGAGCAACTGGAGGTATATCCTCGGTGGCTTCACTGACTGTCCTGACATCATTTACCAGGTCCCCAGCAGCCCATGGGGCTCTCGTGGTCAGACCAATCCCAGAATATGGAGCTCACCTGGGCAGGTACCCCACCCCCACCCCAGCCCACGGGGCTCTCGTGGTCAGGCCCCTCCCAGGATACAGAGCTACCCTTGCAGGTACCGTGGCAGGGCTGGGCACACAGGAACCGTGCACATAGCCCTCATTGCAGAGCACCCCCAGCTCACCTGTCGCTCAGAGCTGACACAGAGCACCTCAGAGCAGGACTTGAACTAACAAACAGCAGCTGCGACAGGTCTGTGACCCTGGGCATCACTCCGTGAGGCCTCCCTCCACCTGGTCTTCCAGAGACTTCCACTGCACCCGGGGCACCAGGCCTCTGTCTCCAACCACCACCCACCCCTCCTCTGCCTGACTCCTGGGTTCCTCTCATTAGGAGAGGGTTTTCTTGAAGTTGTCTCCCACTCATGGGCCAGATAAAATGATTAGAAAACAAGCCAAAGCTGCAGCCCCTTGTCTATCCTGACTCTCAGGAGCCCACACCTGTTCCTTGGACCTGGCCGGTTCAGCAAGTTCCATTTTCTGCAACTGTGAGCCCCTGAGGGGTGATGATTGGCTGACCTGGGCAGCCTTACCGTGCCGGCCAGCCCTCCCCAGGTGTGCCTGGGTTGAGATCAATATAAATACCACTCCAGGCAGCAAGAGCCCCTGCAGCCGTGCCTGACGCCATTTTCTCTGCCCTGTCAGCAGTCTCGGGGCTGGGCTGGTGGGAGGGAGTGAGAGGCCACGGCTTTGTGGGTGGCCCAGTGTGAGTGGGGCTCTGCTGGACTTTCTGCAGCAGTTGCCAGGCTGCCACCTGCTAAAGAAGAGGATGTGTCACCCATACCTGCTGCTGGAATTTCTCCCTGGGCAGAGGTGAGGAAGGAAAAAAGCAGTGGGGGCAGGGACAGGACGGGTATCTCAGGCAGGGAAATGGAAATCTTCCAGAAGAGCACCCAGGGCCAGGACCATCCTGGCTGGCCTGCAGGCACCAAGTCGGCCGGCATGCTGTCACTCGTGTGGCTCTATGGCCCTTCCTCTAGGCTTTCAAGTCCTTGTATATATTCAGGTGTTTTACCTGGGACGGGTGGGAATAGTTCAGCAGCAACTGGCCTGGGGCTCAGCTCACGTTTACTCACAGATGCCTCGGCACGGTGCCCCAGCTTTGCAATGAGGACGCTTGTTGCGTGGGGGCTGCTGGCTGAATGGGAGACGATTCCCCACCACTGACCAACTTCAGAATTGTTTACAACTGGAGCAAGTGCCCTGATACGGTTTTCCTCTGTGTAACTGGTGGGTTCTGTGTTTTTTTTTCTCTTTTTCGTTTTTGGTTCAAGGTAGATTTTATTCCTCTTTTTTGTATTTACAGATATAAGCATGGAAATAATTTATTCATATAAATACATGTATGTGCAGGGAATAATTGTTTTTTCTGTTTTATTTTTTAAATTTTACTTCTTTTTAATTTTGAATTTTATTTTATATTTTTATACAGCAGGTTCTTATTGGTTATCTATTTTATACATATAAATGTATACATGCCAATCCCAGTCTCTCAACTCCTCCCACCACCACCCCCCCAACAGCTTTCCCCCCTTGTTTTCCATACGTTTGTTGTCTACATCTGTTGCTCTATTTATGCCTTGCAAAATGGTTAATCTGTACAGTTTTTCTAGGTTCCACATATATGCATGAATATACAAGATTTGTTTTTCTCTTTCTGACTTACTTCACTCTGTATGACAGTCTCTAGATCCATCGACGTCTCTACAAATGACCCAATTTCATTCCTTTTCATGGCTTAGTAATATTCCATTTCATATATGTACCACAGCTTTATGCATTCGTCTGTCTGTGGGCATTTAGGTTGCTTCCATTACCTCGATATTGTAAATAGTGATGCAATGAACATTGCGGTGAATGACTCTTTTTGATTTATGGTTTTGTCTGGGTATATGTCCAGTACTGGGATTGCTGTATCATATGGTAATTCTATTGTTAGTTTCTTAAGAAATTCCATATTGTTCTCCATAATGACTGTATCAATTTATATTCCCAACAATAGTGGAAGAGGGTTCCTTTTCTCCACACCCTTTCCAGCATTTTTTGTTTGTAGATTTTCAATGATGCCTATTCTACCAGGTGTGAGGTGATACCTCATTGTTGAATCCATTTCGTTGAGCAAGGGGTAGCTCTTGTCTATTACATATTTGGCTTATGGAACGGTATCTGTGCTAATTTCAAACTCTGCTTTTATGCAGCACCCCAACTCACCTTCCCCCGTAAGCAGGCATAAGTTGGTTTTCTAAACTTGAGACCCTGTTCTGTTTTGTAATTCAGTTCATGTGTAGCCAAGTTCACATTCCGTGTATTAGTGATACCTTATGATGTTTCTTTTTCTGTGTGACTTATTTCACTTAGAATCATCGTGCCTCAATCCACTCTTATGCTGGTATGGGCCTGGTGACATAGATTTCATTGCTGAGTGGTATTCTGTTCTACAGAAGTACCGCAACTCCTTTATCCATTATTTGCTCTCTGGGATATTTAACTTGTGCCGTAGAAGAGATTCCTGTAATAAGAGCCGTCCCAAATTTTGGGGTTGCTGTGTCTTTTTGATATTAATTTCCCTAAGCTATAGGACCATAAGTGGAAGTGCCCTAGGCTCTGTTGCTTTGTTTTTTAGATGTTTCAGGAAACACCATACACTTCTCCTGAGTGTCTGTTGGCAATTTACATCCCGCCCATCAGCATAACAAGGCTCCCAGTTCTCCATGGCCTGTCCTGCCTTTCTGGATTTTACACTTTATTCTGATGGCCCTTTTGACCGGGGGGAAGTGAGACTTCATTGTAGTGCAGATTTCCTTTGCAAGCTTGCTTGGTTGGCCAAAAAGGGCGTATGCGTTTTTTCCTGAATATATTCAGGAAAAAACGCATATTCCCTTTTGGCAAAGTGCATCATTGTGGACGTTCTGCCTCTTTTCCTATGCTTTCAATGCAAATCCAGTCTACCTCCTGAAATCAGTATCCTGCAATTCTGCCCCGCTTTCAAGTCCTCTTGGCAGCCTTACTTCAGTATATTTTTGGACGATAGCTGTCATTTATAACTCTGCAGGTTTGTGAATTACAGAGCCCCTGAGTTCCTTTTTTCAACTCACTTTGTTGTGAGCTGGCCGCAACACCGCAGGATGGCTTCAGGCCCTAATCTGTTTCCGGCATGGCACGCTGAGCCTTTGGTTAATTCCTCTTCCTAGTGGGAAATGAGAGTTAAATTTGCCCGTTCAGACACCTCAAGCTAGTCTCTCATTGGTTCTCGCTATTCCTGTTCATCTTCCGCAGAAATTGCAAACTGGGGCAAACAGGAGGTTAAAGGCGCTGACTCTCCAAGTAGGGAGAGTGTTAGTAAAGCATCTGGAATGTTGCACCCGAGTACCAGGGGAGGAAACCTGAGACATATTTGAACACATCTCCCGTTCACACGGTTGATCATACTCTGGGTTCCACATGCATGTTTTAGCTGAAGGAAGAATACCTTAAACCTGGAGAGTTGAGACCCGTGTAATGGGTACCATGCAATATGACTTCAAAGGGTCTTCATTTGCTCACCGAACCTCTCCAATCCTATCACTGCTGCGTTTATGCCCCTGTACACATGCTTGATTCTCTTTCAGAGACATACCAATCCATAGGTTTTAAGATACTTACTAGTCAGGTACATTCTTAGGCGTTTAATATGCGGTGTTGAGTCCATTTCGTTGAGCAAGGAGTAGCTCTTGTCTATTCCATATTTGGCTTAAGGAACTTTATCTGTGCTCATTTCAATCTCTGATTTTATGCAGCACCCCAACTCACCTTTCCCCTTAAGCAAGCATAAGTTGGTTTTCTAAATTTGAGACCCTGTTCTGTTCTGTAATTCAGTTCCTGTGTAGCCAAGTTTACATTCCGTGTATTACTGATATCTTATGATGTTTCTTTTTCTGTGTGACTTATTTCAGTTAGAATCATCATACCTGAATCCACTCATTGTGCTGCTAAGGGCCTTGTGACACAGATTTCATTGCTGAGTGATGTTGCTTTGTAAGTTAATACCACAACTTCTTTATCCATTTTTCACTTTCTGCGATGTTGAACTTGTACTATAAACGAGTTTCTTGTAAACAGAGCCGTTCCAAACTTTGGGGTGGCTGTGTCTTTTTGATTTTAATTTCCCTAAGCTATAGGACCATAAGTGGAAGTGCCCTAGCCTCTGTTGCTTTGTCTTTTAGATGTTTCAGGAAACACCATACACTTCTCCCAAGTGTCTGTTGGCAATTTACATCCCGCCCATCAGCATAACAAGGCTCCCAGTTCTCAATGGCCTGTTGCCTTTCTGGATTTTACACTTTTTTCAGATGGCCCTTTTGACCGGGTGGAAGTGAGACTTCATTGTAGTGCAGATTTCCTTTGCAAGCTTGCTTGGTTGGCCAAAAAGGGCGTATGCGTTTTTTCCTGAATATATTCAGGAAAAAACGCATACGCCCTTTTTGGCCAAGTGCATCATTGTGGACGTTCTGCCTCTTTTCCTATGCTTTCAATGCAATTCCAGTCTACCTCCTGAAATCGGTTTCCTGCAATTCTGCCCCACTTTCAAGTCCTCTTGGCAGCCTTACTTCAGTCTATTTTTGGACGATAGCTGTCATTTATAACTCTGCAGGTTTGTGAATTACAGTGCCCCTGAGCTCCTTTCTTCAACTCGCTTTCTTGTGACCTGGCCGCAACACCGCAGGATGGCTTCAGGCCCTAATCTGGTTCTGGCATGGCACGCTGAGCCTTTGGTTAATTCCTCTTCCTGGTAGGAAATGAGAGTTAAATTTGCCCGTCCAGACACCTTCAGCTAGTCTCCATTGGTTCTCGCTATTCCTGTTCATCTTCCGCAGAAATTGCAAACTGGGCCAAACAGGAGGTTAAAGGCGCTGACTCTCCAAGTGGGGAGAGTGTTAGTAAAGCGTCTGGAATGTTGCACCCGAGTACCAGGGGAGGAAAACTGAGACATATTTGAACACGTCTCCCGTGCACATGGTTGATCATACTTGGGTTCCACATGCATGTTTTAGCTGAAGGAAGAATACCTTAAACCTGGAGCGTTGAGACCCGTGTAATGGGGACCATGCAATATGACTTCAAAGGGTCTTCATTTGCTCACCGAACCTCTCCAATCCTATCACTGCTACGTTTATGCCCCTGTACACTTGCTTGATTCTCTTTTGGAGACATAGCAAACCGTAAGTTTTACGATACTTACTAGTCAGGTACATTCTTAGGCGTTTAATATGCGGTGTTGAGTCCATTTCGTTGAGCAAGGAGTAGCTCTTGTCTATTCCATATTTGACTTAAGGAACTTTATCTGTGCTCATTTCAATCTCTGGTTTTATGCAGCACCCCAACTCACCTTTACCCTTAAGCAAGCATAAGTTGGTTTTCTAAATTTGAGTCCCTGTTCTGTTCTGTAATTCAGTTCCTGTGTAGCCAAGTTTACATTCCGTGTATTACTGATATCTTATGATGTTTCTTTTTCTGTGTGACTTATTTCAGTTAGAATCATCATACCTGAATCCACTCATTGTGCTGCTAAGGGCCTGATGACACAGATTTCATTGCTGAGTGATATTGCTTTGTAAGTAAATACCACAACTTCTTTATCCATTTTTCACTTTCTGCGATGTTGAACTTGTACTGTAAACGAGGTTCTTGTAAACAGAGCCGTTCCAAACTTTGGGGTGGCTGTGTCTTTTTGATTTTAATTTCCCTAAGCTATAGGACCATAAGTGGAAGTGCCCTAGGTTCTGTTGCTTTGTTTTTTTAGATGTTTCAGGAAACACCATACACTTCTCCCGAGTGGTTGTTGGCAATTTACATCCCGCCCATCAGCATAACAAGGCTCCCAGTTCTCCATGGCCTGTCCTGCCTTTCTGGGTTTTACACTTTTTTCAGATGGCCCTTTTGACCCCGGGGAAGTGAGACTTCATTGTAGTGCAGATTTCCTTTGCAAGCTTGCTTGGTTGGCCAAAAAGGGCGTATGCGTTTTTTCCTGAATATATTCAGGAAAAAACGCATACGCCCTTTTTGGCCAAGTGCATCATTGTGGACGTTCTGCCTCTTTTCCTATGCTTTCAATGCAATTCCAGTCTACCTCCTGAAATCGGTTTCCTGCAATTCTGCCCCACTTTCAAGTCCTCTTGGCAGCCTTACTTCAGTCTATTTTTGGACGATAGCTGTCATTTATAACTCTGCAGGTTTGTGAATTACTGTGCCCCTGAGCTCCTTTCTTCAACTCGCTTTCTTGTGAGCTGGCTGCAACACCGCAGGATGGCTTCAGGCCCTAATCTGGTTCTGGCACGGCACGCTGAGCCTTTGGTTAATTCCTCTTCCTGGTAGGAAATGAGAGTTAAATTTGCCCGTCCAGACACCTCCAGTTAGTCTCCATTGGTTCTCGCTATTCCTGTTCATCTTCTGCAGAAATTGCAAACTGGGCCAAACAGGAGGTTAAAGGCGCTGACTCTCCAAATGGGGAGAGTGTTAGTAAAGCGTCTGGAATGTTGCACCCGAGTACCAGGGGAGGAAAACTGAGACATATTTGAACACGTCTCCCGTTCACATGGTTGATCATACTTGGGTTCCACATGCATGTTTTAGCTGAAGGAAGAATACCTTAAACATGGAGAGTTGAGACCCGTGTAATGGGTACCATGCAATATGACTTCAAAGGGTCTTCATTTGCTCACCGAACCTCTCCAATCCTATCACTGCTACGTTTATGCCCCTGTACACATGCTTGATTCTCTTTTGGAGACATAGCAATCCATAGGTTTTAAGATACTTACTAGTCAGGTACATTCTTAGGCGTTTAATATGCGGTGTTGAGTCCATTTCGTTGAGCAAGGAGTAGCTCTTGTCTATTCCATATTTGACTTAAGGAACTTTATCTGTGCTCATTTCAATCTCTGGTTTTATGCAGCACCCCAACTCACCTTTCCCCTTAAGCAAGCATAAGTTGGTTTTCTAAATTTGAGACCCTGTTCTGTTCTGTAATTCAGTTCCTGTGTAGCCAAGTTTCCATTCCGTGTATTACTGATATCTTATGATGTTTCTTTTTCTGTGTGACTTATTTCAGTTAGAATCATCATACCTGAATCCACTCATTGTGCTGCTAAGGGCTTGATGACACAGATTTCATTGCTGTGTGATATTGCTTTGTAAGTAAATACCACAACTTCTTTATCCATTTTTCACTTTCTGCGATGTTGAACTTGTACTGTAAACGAGGTTCTTGTAAACAGAGGCGTCCCAAACTTTGGGGTGGCTGTGTCTTTTTGATTTTAATTTCCTTAAGCTATAGGACCATAAGTGGCAGTGTCCTAGGCTCTGTTGCTTTGTTTTTTAGATGTTTCAGGAAACACCATACACTTCTCCCGAGTGTCTGTTGGCAATTTACATCCCGCCCTTCAGCATAACAAGGCTCCCAGTTCTCCATGGCCTGTCCTGCCTTTCTGGATTTTACACTTTTTTCAGATGGCCCTTTTGACCGGGGGGAAGTGAGACTTCATTGTAGTGCAGATTTCCTTTGCAAGCTTGCTTGGTTGGCCAAAAAGGGCGTATGCGTTTTTTCCTGAATATATTCAGGAAAAAACGCATACGCCCTTTTTGGCCAAGTGCATCATTGTGGACGTTCTGCCTCTTTTCCTATGCTTTCAATGCAATTCCAGTCTACCTCCTGAAATCGGTTTCCTGCAATTCTGCCCCGCTTTCAAGTCCTCTTGGCAGCCTTACTTCAGTCTATTTTTGGACGATAGCTGTCATTTATAACTCTGCAGGTTTGTGAATTACAGTGCCCCTGAGCTCCTTTCTTCAACTCGCTTTCTTTTGAGCTGGCCGCAACACCGCATGATGGCTTCAGGCCCTAATCTGGTTCCGGCACGGCACGCTGAGCCTTTGGTTAATTCCTCTTCCTGGTGGGAAATGAGAGTTAAATTTGCCCGTCCAGACACCTCCAGCTAGCCTCTAATTGGTTCTCGCTATTCCTGTTCATCTTCCGCAGAAATTGCAAACTGGGCCAAACAGGAGGTTAAAGGGACTGACTCTCCAAGTCGGGAGAGTGTTAGTAAAGCGTCTGGAATGTTGCACCCGAGTACCAGGGTACGAAAACTGAGACATATTTGAACACGTCTCCCGATCACATGGTTGATCATACTCTAGGTTCCACATGCATGTTTTAGCTGAAGGAAGAATACCTTAAACCTGGGTAGTTGAAACCCGTGGAATGGGTACCATGCAATATGACTTCAAAGGGTCTTCATTTGCTCACCGAACCTCTCCAATCCTATCACTGCTGCGTTTATGCCCCTGTACACATGCTTGATTCTCTTTCGGAGACATAGCAATCCATAGGTTTTAAGATACTTACTAGTCAGGTACATTCTTAGGCGTTTAATATGCGGTGTTGAGTCCATTTCGTTGAGCAAGGAGTAGCTCTTGTCTATTCCATATTTGGCTTAAGGAACTTTATCTGTGCTCATTTCAATCTCTGGTTTTATGCAGCACCACAACTCACCTTTACCCTTAAGCAAGCATAAGTTTGTTTTCTAAATTTGAGACCCTGTTCTGTTCTGTAATTCAGTTCCTGTGTAGCCAAGTTTACATTCCGTGTATTACTGATATCTTATGATGTTTCTTTTTCTGTGTGACTTATTTCAGTTAGAATCATCATACCTGAATCCACTCATTGTGCTGCTAAGGGCCTGATGACACAGATTTCATTGCTGAGTGATATTGCTTTGTAAGTAAATACCACAACTTCTTTATCCAGTTTTCACTTTCTGCGATGTTGAGCTTGTACTGTAAACGAGGTTCTTGTAAACAGAGCCGTTCCAAACTTTGGGGTGGCTGTGTCTTTTTGATTTTAATTTCCCTAAGCTATAGGACCATAAGTGGAAGTGCCCTAGGCTCTGTTGCTTTGTTTTTTAGATGTTTCAGGAAACACCATACACTTCTCCCGAGTGGTTGTTGGCAATTTACATCCCGCCCATCAGCATAACAAGGCTCCCAGTTCTCCATGGCCTGTCCTGACTTTCTGGATTTTACACTTTTATCAGATGGCCCTTTTGACCGGGGGGAAGTGAGACTTCATTGTAGTGCAGATTTCCTCTGCAAGCTTGCTTGGTTGGCCAAAAAGGGCGTATGCGTTTTTTCCTGAATATATTCAGGAAAAAACGCATACGCCCTTTTTGGCCAAGTGCATCATTGTGGACGTTCTGCCTCTTTTCCTATGCTTTCAATGCAATTCCAGTCTACCTCCTGAAATCGGTTTCCTGCAATTCTGCCCCGCTTTCAAGTCCTCTTGGCAGCCTTACTTCAGTCTATTTTTGGACGATAGCTGTCATTTATAACTCTGCAGGTTTGTGAATTACAGTGCCCCTGAGCTCCTTTCTTCAACTCGCTTTCTTTTCAGCTGGCCGCAACACCGCAGGATGGCTTCAGGCTCTAATCTGGTTCCGGTACGGCATGCTGAGCCTTTGGTTATTTCCTCTTCCTGGTGGGAAATGAGAGTTAAATTTGCCCGTCCAGACACCTCTAGCTAGTCTCTCATTGGTTCTCCCTATTCCTGTTCATCTTCCGCAGAAATTGCAAAATGTGCCAAACAGGAGGTTAAAGGCGCTGACTCTCCAAGTGGGGAGAATGTGCGTAAAGCGTCTGGAATGTTGCACCCGAGTACCAGGGGAGGAAAACTGAGACATATTTGAACACGTCTCCCGATCACATGGTTGATCATACTCTGGGTTCCACATGCATGTTTTAGCTGAAGGAAGAATACCTAAAACCTGGGTAGTTGAAACCCGTGGAATGGGTACCATGCAATATGACTTCAAAGGGTCTTCATTTGCTCACCGAACCTCTCCAATCCTATCACTGCTGCGTTTATGCCCCTGTACACATGCTTGATTCTCTTTTGGAGACATAGCAATCCATAGGTTTTAAGATACTTACTAGTCAGGTACATTCTTAGGCGTTTAATATGCGGTGTTGAGTTCATTTCATTGAGCAAGGAGTAGCTCTTGTCTATTCCATATTTGGCTTAAGGAACTTTATCTGTGCTCATTTCAATCTCTGGTTTTATGCAGCACCCCAACTCACCTTTCCCCTTAAGCAAGCATAAGTTGGTTTTCTAAATTTGAGTCCCTGTTCTGTTTTGGAATTCAGTTCCTGTGTAGCCAAGTTTACATTCCGTGTATTACTGATATCTTATGATGTTTCTTTTTCTGTGTGACTTATTTCAGTTAGAATCATCGTACCTGAATCTACTCATTATGCTGCTACGGGCCTGATGACATAGATTTCATTGCTGAGTGATACTGCATTGTACGTAAGTACCACAAGTTCTTTATCCATTTTTCAATTTCTGTGATATTGAACTTGTACTGTAAACGAGGTTCTTGTAAACAGAGGCATCGCAAACTTTGGGGTGGCTGTGTCTTTTTGATTTTAATTTCCCTAAGCTATAGGACCATAAGTGGCAGTGCCCTAGGCTCTGTTACTTTGTTTTTTAGATGTTTCAGGAAACACCATACACTTCTCCTGAGTGTCTGTTGGCAATTTACATCCCGCCCATCAGCATAACAAGGCTCCCAGTTCTCCATGGCCTGTCCTGCCTTTCTGGATTTTACACTTTTTTCAGATGGCCCTTTTGACCGGGGGGAAGTGAGACTTCATTGTAGTGCAGATTTCCTTTGCAAGCTTGCTTGGTTGGCCAAAAAGGGCGTATGCGTTTTTTCCTGAATATATTCAGGAAAAAACGCATACGCCCTTTTTGGCCAAGTGCATCATTGTGGACGTTCTGCCTCTTTTCCTATGCTTTCAATGCAATTCCAGTCTACCTCCTGAAATCGGTTTCCTGCAATTCTGCCCCGCTTTCAAGTCCTCTTGGCAGCCTTACTTCAGTCTATTTTTGGACGATAGCTGTCATTTATAACTCTGCAGGTTTGTGAATTACAGTGCCCCTGAGCTCCTTTCTTCAACTCGCTTTCTTGTGACCTGGCCGCAACACCGCAGGATGGCTTCAGGCCCTAATCTGGTTCCGGCCTGGCATGCTGAGCCTTTGGTTAATTCCTCTTCCTGGTGGGAAATGAGAATTAAATTTGCCCGTCCAGACACCTCCATCTAGCCTCTCATTGGTTCTCGCTATTCCTGTTCATCTTCCGCAGAAATTGCAAACTGGGCCAAACAGGAGGTTAAAGGGACTGACTCTCCAAGTCGGGAGAGTGTTAGTAAAGCGTCTGGAATGTTACACCCGAGTACCAGGGTACAAAAACTGAGACATATTTGAACA
The DNA here is from genome assembly GCF_949987515.2 of Delphinus delphis. Lineage (NCBI taxonomy): Eukaryota > Metazoa > Chordata > Mammalia > Artiodactyla > Delphinidae > Delphinus > Delphinus delphis. Next base: position 105,500 of record NW_027192933.1, on the reverse strand, counting down.
CGTCTCCCGTTCACATGGTTGATCATACTCTGGGTTCCACATGCATGTTTTAGCTGAAGGAAGAATACCTTAAACCTGGAGAGTTGAGACCCGTGTAATGGGTACCATGCAATATGACTTCAAAGGGTCTTCATTTGCTCACCGAACCTCTCCAATCCTATCACTGCTGTGTTTATGCCCCTGTACACACGCTTGATTCTCTTTTGGAGACATAGCAATCCATAGGTTTTAAGATACTTACTAGTCAGGTACATTCTTAGGCGTTTAATATGGGGTTTTGAGTGCATTTCGTTGAGCAAGGAGTAGCTCTTGTCTATTCCATATTTGGCTTAAGGAACTTTATCTGTGCTCATTTCAATCTCTGGTTTTATGCAGCACCCCAACTCACCTTTCCCCTTAAGCAAGCATAAGTTGGTTTTCTAAATTTGAGACCCTGTTCTGTTTTGGAATGCAGTTCCTGTGTAGCCAAGTTTCCATTCCGTGTATTAGTGATATCTTATGATGTTTCTTTTTCTGTGTGACTTATTTCAGTTAGAATCATCGTACCTGAATCCACTCATTATGCTGCTACGGGCCTGATGACATAGATTTCATTGCTGAGTGATACTGCATTGTACGTAAGTACCACAAGTTCTTTATCCATTTTTCACTTTCTGTGATATTGAACTTGTACGGTAAACGAGGTTCTTGTAAACGGAGGCGTCCCAAACTTTGGGGTGGCTGTGTCTTTTTGATTTTAATTTCCCTAAGCTATAGGACCATAAGTGGAAGTGCCCTAGGTTCTGTTGCTTTGTTTTTTAGATGTTTCAGGAAACACCATACACTTCTCCCGAGTGGTTGTTGGCAATTTACATCCCGCCCATCAGCATAACAAGGCTCCCAGTTCTCCATGGCCTGTCCTGCCTTTCTGGATTTTACACTTTTTTCAGATGGCCCTTTTGACCGGGGGGAAGTGAGACTTCATTGTAGTGCAGATTTCCTTTGCAAGCTTGCTTGGTTGGCCAAAAAGGGCGTATGCGTTTTTTCCTGAATATATTCAGGAAAAAACGCATACGCCCTTTTTGGCCAAGTGCATCATTGTGGACGTTCTGCCTCTTTTCCTATGCTTTCAATGCAATTCCAGTCTACCTCCTGAAATCGGTTTCCTGCAATTCTGCCCCGCTTTCAAGTCCTCTTGGCAGCCTTACTTCAATCTATTTTTGGACGATAGCTGTCATTTATAACTCTGCAGGTTTGTGAATTACAGTGCCCCTGAGCTCCTTTCTTCAACTTGCTTTCTTGTGACCTGGCCGCAACACCGCAGGATGGCTTCAGGCCCTAATCTGGTTCCGGCACGGCACGCTGAGCTTTTGGTTATTTCCTCTTCCTGGTGGGAAATGAGAGTTAAATTTGCCCGTCCAGACACCTCCAGCTAGTCTCTCATTGGTTCTCGCTATTCCTGTTCATCTTCCGCAGAAATTGCAAACTGGGCCAAACAGGAGGTTAAAGGCGCTGACTCTCCAAGTGGGGAGAGTGTTAGTAAAGCGTCTGGAATGTTGCACCCGAGTACCAGCGGAGGAAAACTGAAACATATTTGAACACGTCTCCCGTTCACATGGTTGATCATACTTGGGTTCCACATGCATGTTTTAGCTGAAGGAAGAATACCTTAAACCTGGAGAGTTAAGACCCGTGTAAAGGGTACCATGCAATATGACTTCAAAGCGTCTTCATTTGCTCACCGAACCTCTCCAATCCTATCACTGCTGCGTTTATGCCCCTGTACACATGCTTGATTCTCTTTCGGAGACATAGCAATCCATAGGTTTTAAGATACTTACTAGTCAGGTACATTCTTAGGCGTTTAATATGGGGTGTTGAGTCCATTTCATTGAGCAAGGAGTAGCTCTTGTCTATTCCATATTTGGCTTAAGGAACTTTATCTGTGCTCATTTCAATCTCTGGTTTTATGCAGCACCCCAACTCACCTTTACCCTTAAGCAAGAATAAGTTGGTTTTCTAAATTTGAGAACCTGTTCTGTTCTGTAATTCAGTTCCTGTGTAGCCAAGTTTACATTCCGTGTATTACTGATATCTTATGATGTTTCTTTTTCTGTGTGACTTACTTCAGTTAGAATCATCATACCTGAATCCACTCATTGTGCTGCTAAGGGCCTGATGACACAGATTTCATTGCTGAGTGATATTGCTTTGTAAGTAAATACCACAACTTCTTTATCCATTTTTCACTTTCTGCGATATTGAACTTGTACTATAAACGAGGTTCTTGTCAACAGAGCCGTTCCAAACTTTGGGGTGGCTGTGTCTTTTTGATTTTAATTTCCCTAAGCTATAGGACCATAAGTGGAAGTGCCCTAGGTTCTGTTGCTTTGTTTTTAGATGTTTCAGGAAACACCATACACTTCTCCCGAGTGGTTGTTGGCAATTTACATCCCGCCCATCAGCATAACAAGGCTCCCAGTTCTCCATGGCCTGTCCTGCCTTTCTGGATTTTACACTTTTTTCAGATGGCCCTTTTGACCGGGGGGAAGTGAGACTTCATTGTAGTGCAGATTTCCTTTGCAAGCTTGCTTGGTTGGCCAAAAAGGGCGTATGCGTTTTTTCCTGAATATATTCAGGAAAAAACGCATACGCCCTTTTTGGCCAAGTGCATCATTGTGGACGTTCTGCCTCTTTTCCTATGCTTTCAATGCAATTCCAGTCTACCTCCTGAAATCGGTTTCCTGCAATTCTGCCCCGCTTTCAAGTCCTCTTGGCAGCCTTACTTCAGTCTATTTTTGGACGATAGCTGTCATTTATAACTCTGCAGGTTTGTGAATTACAGTGCCCCTGAGCTCCTTTCTTCAACTCGCTTTCTTGTGACCTGGCCGCAACACCGCAGGATGGCTTCAGGCCTTAATCTGGTTCCGGTACGGCACGCTGAGCCTTTGGTTATTTCCTCTTCCTGGTGGGAAATGAGAGTTAAATTTGCCCGTCCAGACACCTCCAGCTAGTCTCTCATTGGTTCTCGCTATTCCTGTTCATCTTCCGCAGAAATTGCAAACTGGGCCAAACAGGAGGTTAAAGGCGCTGACTCTCCAAGTGGGGAGAGTGTTAGTAAAGCGTCTGGAATGTTGCACCCGAGTACCAGGGGAGGAAAACTGAAACATATTTGAACACGTCTCCCGTTCACATGGTTGATCATACTTGGGTTCCACATGCATGTTTTAGCTGAAGGAAGAATACCTTAAACCTGGAGAGTTAAGACCCGTGTAATGGGTACCATGCAATATGACTTCAAAGGGTCTTCATTTGCTCACCGAACCTCTCCAATCCTATCACTGCTGCGTTTATGCCCCTGTACACATGCTTGATTCTCTTTCGGAGACATAGCAATCCATAGGTTTTTAAGATACTTACTAGTCAGGTACATTCTTAGGCGTTTAATATGCGGTGTTGAGTCCATTTCGTTGAGCAAGGAGTAGCTCTTGTCTATTCCATATTTGACTTAAGGAACTTTATCTGTGCTCATTTCAATCTCTGGTTTTATGCAGCACCCCAACTCACCTTTCCCCTTAAGCAAGCATAAGTTGGTTTTCTAAATTTGAGACCCTGTTCTGTTCTGTAATTCAGTTCCTGTGTAGCCAAGTTTACATTCCGTGTATTACTGATATCTTATGATGTTTCTTTTTCTGTGTGACTTACTTCAGTTAGAATCATCATACCTGAATCCACTCATTGTGCTGCTAAGGGCCTGATGACACAGATTTCATTGCTGAGTGATATTGCTTTGTAAGTAAATACCACAACTTCTTTATCCATTTTTCACTTTCTGCGATGTTGAACTTGTACTGTAAACGAGGTTCTTGTAAACAGAGCCATTCCAAACTTTGGGGTGGCTGTGTCTTTTTGATTTTAATTTCCCTAAGCTATAGGACCATAAGTGGAAGTGCCCTAGCCTCTGTTGCTTTGTCTTTTAGATGTTTCAGGAAACACCATACACTTCTCCCAAGTGTCTGTTGGCAATTTACATCCCGCCCATCAGCATAACAAGGCTCCCAGTTCTCCATGGCCTGTCCTGCCTTTCTGGATTTTACACATTTTTCAGATGGCCCTTTTGACCCGGGGGAAGTGAGACTTCATTGTAGTGCAGATTTCCTTTGCAAGCTTGCTTGGTTGGCCAAAAAGGGCGTATGCGTTTTTTCCTGAATATATTCAGGAAAAAACGCATACGCCCTTTTTGGCCAAGTGCATCATTGTGGACGTTCTGCCTCTTTTCCTATGCTTTCAATGCAATTCCAGTCTACCTCCTGAAATCGGTTTCCTGCAATTCTGCCCCGCTTTCAAGTCCTCTTGGCAGCCTTACTTCACTCTATTTTTGGACGATAGCTGTCATTTATAACTCTGCAGGTTTGTGAATTACAGTGCCCCTGAGCTCCTTTCTTCAACTCGCTTTCTTGTGACCTGGCCGCAACACCGCAGGATGGCTTCAGGCCCTAATCTGGTTCTGGCACGGCACGCTGAGCCTTTGGTTAATTCCTCTTCCTGGTAGGAAATGAGAGTTAAATTTGCCCGTCCAGACACCTCCAGCTAGTCTCCATTGGTTCTCGCTATTCCTGTTCATCTTCCGCAGAAATTGCAAACTGGGCCAAACAGGAGGTTAAAGGCGCTGACTCTCCAAATGGGGAGAGTGTTAGTAAAGCGTCTGGAATGTTGCACCCGAGTACCAGGGGAGGAAAACTGAGACATATTTGAACACGTCTCCCGTTCACATGGTTGATCATACTTGGGTTCCACATGCATGTTTTAGCTGAAGGAAGAATACCTTAAACATGGAGAGTTGAGACCCGTGTAATGGGTACCATGCAATATGACTTCAAAGGGTCTTCATTTGCTCACCGAACCTCTCCAATCCTATCACTGCTACGTTTATGCCCCTGTACACATGCTTGATTCTCTTTTGGAGACATAGCAATCCATAGGTTTTACGATACTTACTAGTCAGGTACATTCTTAGGCGTTTAATATGCGGTGTTGAGTCCATTTCGTTGAGCAAGGAGTAGCTCTTGTCTATTCCATATTTGGCTTAAGGAATTTTATCTGTGCTCATTTCAATCTCTGGTTTTATGCAGCACCCCAACTCACCTTTCCCCTTAAGCAAGCATAAGTTGGTTTTCTAAATTTGAGACCCTGTTCTGTTCTGTAATTCAGTTCCTGTGTAGCCAAGTTTATATTCCGTGTATTACTGATATCTTATGATGTTTCTTTTTCTGTGTGACTTATTTCAGTTAGAATCATCATACCTGAATCCACTCATTGTGCTGCTAAGGGCCTGATGACACAGATTTCATTGCTGTGTGATATTGCTTTGTAAGTAAATACCACAACTTCTTTATCCATTTTTCACTTTCTGCGATGTTGAACTTGTACTGTAAACGAGGTTCTTGTAAACAGAGGCGTCCCAAACTTTGGGGTGGCTGTGTCTTTTTGATTTTAATTTCCCTAAGCTATAGGACCATAAGTGGCAGTGCCCTAGGCTCTGTTGCTTTGTTTTTTAGATGTTTCAGGAAACACCATACACTTTTCCAAAGTGTCTGTTGGCAATTTACATCCCGCCCATCAGCATAACAAGGCTCCCAGTTCTCCATGGCCTGTCCTGCCTTTCTGGATTTTACACTTTATTCAGATGGCCCTTTTGACCGGGGGGAAGTGAGACTTCATTGTAGTGCAGATTTCCTTTGCAAGCTTGCTTGGTTGGCCAAAAAGGGCGTATGCGTTTTTTCCTGAATATATTCAGGAAAAAACGCATATGCCCTTTTTGGCCAAGTGCATCATTGTGGACGTTCTGCCTCTTTTCCTATGCTTTCAATGCAATTCCAGTCTACCTCCTGAAATCGGTTTCCTGCAATTCTGCCCCGCTTTCAAGTCCTCTTGGCAACCTTACTTCAGTATATTTTTGGACGATAGCTGTCATTTATAACTCTGCAGTTTGTGAATTACAGTGCCCCTGAGCTCCTTTCTTCAACTCACTTTCTTTTGTGCTGGCCGCAACACCGCAGGATGGCTTCAGGCCCTAATCTGGTTCTGGCACGGCACGCTGAGCCTTTGGTTAATTCCTGTTCCTGGTGGGAAATGAGAGTTAAATTTGCCCGTCCAGACACCTCCAGCTAGCCTCTCATTGGTTCTCGCTATTCCTGTTCATCTTCCGCAGAAATTGCAAACTGGGCCAAACAGGAGGTTAAAGGGACTGACTCTCCAAGTCGGGAGAGTGTTAGTAAAGCGTCTGGAATGTTGCACCCGAGTACCAGGGTACGAAAACTGAGACATATTTGAACACGTCTCCCGATCACATGGTTGATCATACTCTACGTTCCACATGCATGTTTCAGCTGAAGGAAGAATACCTTAAAACCGGGTAGTTGAAACCCGTTGAATGGGTACCATGCAATATGACTTCAAAGGGTCTTCATTTGCTCACCGAACCTCTCCAATCCTATCACTGCTGCGTTTATGCCCCTGTACACATGCTTGATTCTCTTTCGGAGACATAGCAATCCATAGGTTTTTAAGATACTTACTAGTCAGGTACATTCTTAGGTGTTTAATATGCGGTGTTGAGTCCATTTCGTTGAGCAAGGAGTAGCTCTTGTCTATTCCATATTTGACTTAAGGAACTTTATCTGTGCTCATTTCAATCTCTGGTTTTATGCAGCACCCCAACTCACCTTTACCCTTAAGCAAGCATAAGTTGGTTTTCTAAATTTGAGACCCTGTTCTGTTCTGTAATTCAGTTCCTGTGTAGCCAAGTTTACATTCCGTGTATTACTGATATCTTATGATGTTTCTTTTTCTGTGTGACTTACTTCAGTTAGAATCATCATACCTGAATCCACTCATTGTGCTGCTAAGGGCCTGATGACACAGATTTCATTGCTGAGTGATATTGCTTTGTAAGTAAATACCACAACTTCTTTATCCATTTTTCACTTTCTGCGATGTTGAACTTGTACTGTAAACGAGGTTCTTGTAAACAGAGCCGTTCCAAACTTTGGGGTGGCTGTGTCTTTTTGATTTTAATTTCCCTAAGCTATAGGACCATAAGTGGAAGTGCCCTAGGTTCTGTTGCTTTGTTTTTTAGATGTTTCAGGAAACACCATACACTTCTCCCGAGTGGTTGTTGGCAATTTACATCCCGCCCATCAGCATAACAAGGCTCCCAGTTCTCCATGGCCTGTCCTGCCTTTCTGGATTTTACACTTTTTTCAGATGGCCCTTTTGACCGGGGGGAAGTGAGACTTCATTGTAGTGCAGATTTCCTTTGCAAGCTTGCTTGGTTGGCCAAAAAGGGCGTATGCGTTTTATCCTGAATATATTCAGGAAAAAACGCATACGCCCTTTTTGGCCAAGTGCATCATTGTGGACGTTCTGCCTCTTTTCCTATGCTTTCAATGCAATTCCAGTCTACCTCCTGAAATCGGTTTCCTGCAATTCTGCCCCGCTTTCAAGTCCTCTTGGCAGCCTTACTTCAGTCATTTTTGGACGATAGCTGTCATTTATAACTCTGCAGGTTTGTGAATTACAGTGCCCCTGAGCTCCTTTCTTCAACTCGCTTTCTTGTGACCTGGCCGCAACACCGCAGGATGGCTTCAGGCCCTAATCTGGTTCCGGCACGGCACGCTGAGCCTTTGGTTATTTCCTCTTCCTGGTGGGAAATGAGAGTTAAATTTGCCCGTCCAGACACCTCCAGCTAGTCTCTCATTGGTTCTCGCTATTCCTGTTCATCTTCCGCAGAAATTGCAAACTGGGCCAAACAGGAGGTTAAAGGGACTGACTCTCCAAGTGGGGAGAGTGTTAGTAAAGCGTCTGGAATGTTGCACCCGAGTACCAGGGTACGAAAACTGAGACATATTTGAACACGTCTCCCGATCACATGGTTGATCATACTCTAGGTTCCACATGCATGTTTTAGCTGAAGGAAGAATACCTTAAACCTGGGTAGTTGAAACCCGTGGAATGGGTACCATGCAATATGACTTCAAAGGGTCTTCATTTGCTCACCGAACCTCTCCAATCCTATCACTGCTGCGTTTATGCCCCTGTACACATGCTTGATTCTCTTTCGGAGACATAGCAATCCATAGGTTTTAAGATACTTACTAGTCAGGTACATTCTTAGGCGTTTAATATGCGGTGTTGAGTCCATTTCGTTGAGCAATGAGTAGCTCTTGTCTATTCCATATTTGACTTAAGGAACTTTATCTGTGCTCATTTCAATCTCTGATTTTATGCAGAACCCCAACTCACCTTTACCCTTAAGCAAGCATAAGTTGGTTTTCTAAATTTGAGTCCCTGTTCTGTTCTGTAAGTCAGTTCCTGTGTAGCCAAGTTTACATTCCATGTATTACTGATATCTTATGATGTTTCTTTTTCTGTGTGAATTACTTCAGTTAGAATCATCATACCTGAATCCACTCATTGTGCTGCTAAGGGCCTGATGACACAGATTTCATTGCTGAGTGATATTGCTTTGTAAGTAAATACCACAACTTCTTTATCCATTTTTCACTTTCTGCGATGTTGAACTTGTACTGTAAACGAGGTTCTTGTAAACAGAGCCGTTCCAAACTTTGGGGTGGCTGTGTCTTTTAGATTTTAATTTCCCTAAGCTATAGGACCATAAGTGGAAGTGCCCTAGGTTCTGTTGCTTTGTTTTTTAGATGTTTCAGGAAACACCATACACTTCTCCCGAGTGGTTGTTGGCAATTTACATCCCGCCCATCAGCATAACAAGGCTCCCAGTTCTCCATGGCCTGTCCTGCCTTTCTGGATTTTACACTTTTTTCAGATGGCCCTTTTGACCGGGGGGAAGTGAGACTTCATTGTAGTGCAGATTTCCTTTGCAAGCTTGCTTGGTTGGCCAAAAAGGGCGTATGCGTTTTTTCCTGAATATATTCAGGAAAAAACGCATACGCCCTTTTTGGCCAAGTGCATCATTGTGGACGTTCTGCCTCTTTTCCTATGCTTTCAATGCAATTCCAGTCTACCTCCTGAAATCGGTTTCCTGCAATTCTGCCCCGCTTTCAAGTCCTCTTGGCAGCCTTACTTCAGTCTATTTTTGGACGATAGCTGTCATTTATAACTCTGCAAGTTTGTGAATTACAGTGCCCATGAGCTCCTTTCTTCAACTCGCTTTCTTGTGACCTGGCCGCAACACCGCAGGATGGCTTCAGGCCCTAATCTGGTTCCGGTATGGCACGCTGAGCCTTTGGTTATTTCCTCTTCCTGGTGGGAAATGAGAGTTAAATTTGCCCGTCCAGACACCTCCAGCTAGCCTCTCATTGGTTCTCGCTATTCCTGTTCATCTTCCGCAGAAATTGCAAACTGGGCCAAACAGGAGGTTAAAGGCGCTGACTCTCCAAGTGGGGAGAGTGTTAGTAAAGCGTCTGGAATGTTGCACCCGAGTACCAGGGGAGGAAAACTGAGACATATTTGAACACGTCTCCCGTTCACATGGTTGATCATACTTGGGTTCCACATGCATGTTTTAGCTGAAGGAAGAATACCTTAAACCTGGAGAGTTAAGACCCGTGTAATGGGTACCATGCAATATGACTTCAAAGGGTCTTCATTTGCTCACCGAACCTCTCCAATCCTATCACTGCTGCGTTTATGCCCCTGTACACATGCTTGATTCTCTTTCGGAGACATAGCAATCCATAGGTTTTTAAGATACTTACTAGTCAGGTACATTCTTAGGCGTTTAATATGCGGTGTTGAGTCCATTTCGTTGAGCAAGGAGTAGCTCTTGTCTATTCCATATTTGACTTAAGGAACTTTATCTGTGCTCATTTCAATCTCTGGTTTTATGCAGCACCCCAACTCACCTTTCCCCTTAAGCAAGCATAAGTTGGTTTTCTAAATTTGAGACCCTGTTCTGTTCTGTAATTCAGTTCCTGTGTAGCCAAGTTTACATTCCGTGTATTACTGATATCTTATGATGTTTCTTTTTCTGTGTGACTTACTTCAGTTAGAATCATCATACCTGAATCCACTCATTGTGCTGCTAAGGGCCTGATGACACAGATTTCATTGCTGAGTGATATTGCTTTGTAAGTAAATACCACAACTTCTTTATCCATTTTTCACTTTCTGCGATGTTGAACTTGTACTGTAAACGAGGTTCTTGTAAACAGAGCCGTTCCAAACTTTGGGGTGGCTGTGTCTTTTTGATTTTAATTTCCCTAAGCTATAGGACCATAAGTGGAAGTGCCCTAGGTTCTGTTGCTTTGTTTTTTAGATGTTTCAGGAAACACCATACACTTCTCCCGAGTGGTTGTTGGCAATTTACATCCCGCCCATCAGCATAACAAGGCTCCCAGTTCTCCATGGCCTGTCCTGCCTTTCTGGATTTTACACTTTTTTCAGATGGCCCTTTTGACCGGGGGGAAGTGAGACTTCATTGTAGTGCAGATTTCCTTTGCAAGCTTGCTTGGTTGGCCAAAAAGGGCGTATGCGTTGTTTCCTGAATATATTCAGGAAAAAACGCATACGCCCTTTTTGGCCAAGTGCATCATTGTGGACGTTCTGCCTCTTTTCCTATGCTTTCAATGCAATTCCAGTCTACCTCCTGAAATCGGTTTCCTGCAATTCTGCCCCGCTTTCAAGTCCTCTTGGCAGCCTTACTTCAGTCTATTTTTGGACGATAGCTGTCACTTATAACTCTGCAGGTTTGTGAATTACAGTGCCCCTGAGCTCCTTTCTTCAACTCGCTTTCTTGTGACCTGGCCGCAACACCGCAGGATGGCTTCAGGCCCTAATCTGGTTCCGGCACGGCACGCTGAGCCTTTGGTTAATTCCTCTTCTTGGTGGGAAATGAGAGTTAAATTTGCCCGTCCAGACACCTCCAGCTAGTCTCTCATTGGTTCTCGCTATTCCTGTTCATCTTCCGCAGAAATTGCAAACTGGGCCATCAGGAGGTTAAAGGGACTGACTCTCCAAGTGGGGAGAGTGTTAGTAAAGCGTCTGGAATGTTGCACCCGAGTACCAGGGGAGGAAAACTGAGACATATTTGAACACGTCTCCCGTTCACATGGTTGATCATACTCTGGGTTCCACATGCATGTTTTAGCTGAAGGAAGAATACCTTAAACCTGGAGAGTTAAGACCCGTGTAATGGGTACCATGCAATATGACTTCAAAGGGTCTTAATTTGCTCACCGAACCTCTCCAATCCTATCACTGCTGCGTTTATGCCCCTGTACACACGCTTGATTCTCTTTTGGAGACATAGCAATCCATAGGTTTTAAGATACTTACTAGTCAGGTACATTCTTAGGCGTTTAATATGGGGTGTTGAGTCCATTTCGTTGAGCAAGGAGTAGCTCTTGTCTATTCCATATTTGGCTTAAGGAACTTTATCTGTGCTCATTTCAATCTCTGGTTTTATGCAGCACCCCAACTCACCTTTACCCTTAAGCAAGCATAAGTTGGTTTTCTAAATTTGAGTCCCTGTTCTGTTCTGTAATTCAGTTCCTGTGTAGCCAAGTTTACATTCCGTGTATTACTGATATCTTATGATGTTTCTTTTTCTGTGTGACTTACTTCAGTTAGAATCATCATACCTGAATCCACTCATTGTGCTGCTACGGGCCTGATGACACAGATTTCATTGCTGAGTGATATTGCTTTGTAAGTAAATACCACAACTTCTTTATCCATTTTTCACTTTCTGCGATGTTGAACTTGTACTGTAAACGAGGTTCTTGTAAACAGAGGCGTCCCAAACATTGGGGTGGCTGTGTCTTTTTGATTTTAATTTCCCTAAGCTATAGGACCATAAGTGGAAGTGCCCTAGGTTCTGTTGCTTTGTTTTTTAGATGTTTCAGGAAACACCATACACTTCTCCCGAGTGGTTGTTGGCAATTTACATCCCGCCCATCAGCATAACAAGGCTCCCAGTTCTCCATGGCCTGTCCTGCCTTTCTGGATTTTACACTTTTTTCAGATGGCCCTTTTGACCGGGGGGAAGTGAGACTTCATTGTAGTGCAGATTTCCTTTGCAAGCTTGCTTGGTTGGCCAAAAAGGGCGTATGCGTTTTTTCCTGAATATATTCAGGAAAAAACGCATACGCCCTTTTTGGCCAAGTGCATCATTGTGGACGTTCTGCCTCTTTTCCTATGCTTTCAATGCAATTCCAGTCTACCTCCTGAAATCGGTTTCCTGCAATTCTGCCCCGCTTTCAAGTCCTCTTGGCAGCCTTACTTCAGTCTATTTTTGGACGATAGCTGTCATTTATAACTCTGCAGGTTTGTGAATTACAGTGCCCCTGAGCTCCTTTCTTCAACTCGCTTTCTTGTGACCTGGCCGCAACACCGCAGGATGGCTTCAGGCCCTAATCTGGTTCCGGCACGGCACGCTGAGCCTTTGGTTATTTCCTCTTCCTGGTGGGAAATGAGAGTTAAATTTGCCCGTCCAGACACCTCCAGCTAGCCTCTCATTGGTTCTCGCTATTCCTGTTCATATTCCGCAGAAATTGCAAACTGGGCCAAACAGGAGGTTAAAGGCGCTGACTCTCCAAGTGGGGAGAGTGTTAGTAAAGCGTCTGGAATGTTGCACCCGAGTACCAGGGGAGGAAAACTGAGACATATTTGAACACGTCTCCCGTTCACATGGTTGATCATACTTTGGGTTCCACATGCATGTTTTAGCTGAAGGAAGAATACCTTAAACATGGAGAGTTGAGACCCGTGTAATGGGTACCATGCAATATGACTTCAAAGGGTCTTCATTTGCTCACCGAACCTCTCCAATCCTATCTTTGCTGCGTTTATTCCCCTGTACACACGCTTGATTCTCTTTTGGAGACATAGCAATCCATAGGTTTTAAGATACTTACTAGTCAGGTACATTCTTAGGCGTTTAATATGGGGTGTTGAGTCCATTTCGTTGAGCAAGGAGTAGCTCTAGTCTATTCCATATTTGGCTTAGGGAACTTTATCTGTGCTCATTTCAATCTCTGGTTTTATGCAGCACCCCAACTCACCTTTCCCCTTAAGCAAGCATAAGTTGGTTTTCTAAATTTGAGTCCCTGTTCTGTTCTGTAATTCAGTTCCTGTGTAGCCAAGTTTACATTCCGTGTATTACTGATATCTTATGATGTTTCTTTTTCTGTGTGACTTACTTCAGTTAGAATCATCATACCTGAATCCACTCATTGTGCTGCTACGGGCCTGATGACACAGATTTCATTGCTGAGTGATATTACTTTGTAAGTAAATACCACAACTTCTTTATCCATTTTTCACTTTCTGCGATGTTGAACTTGTACTGTAAACGAGGTTCTTGTAAACAGAGCCGTTCCAGCTTTGGGGTGGCTGTGTCTTTTTGATTTTAATTTCCCTAAGCTATAGGACCATAAGTGGCAGTGCCCTAGGCTCTGTTGCTTTGTTTTTTAGATGTTTCAGGAAACACCATACACTTCTCCCGAGTGGTTGTTGGCAATTTACATCCCGCCCATCAGCATAACAAGGCTCCCAGTTCTCCATGGCCTGTCCTGCCTTTCTGGATTTTACACTTTTTTCAGATGGCCCTTTTGACCGGGGGGAAGTGAGACTTCATTGTAGTGCAGATTTCCTTTGCAAGCTTGCTTGGTTGGCCAAAAAGGGCGTATGCATTTTTTCCTGAATATATTCAGGAAAAAACGCATACGCCCTTTTTGGCCAAGTGCATCATTGTGGACGTTCTGCCTCTTTTCCTATGCTTTCAATGCAATTCCAGTCTGCCTCCTGAAATCGGTTTCCTGCAATTCTGCCCCGCTTTCAAGTCCTCTTGGCAGCCTTACTTCAGTCTATTTTTGGACGATAGCTGTCATTTATAACTCTGCAGGTTTGTGAATTACAGTGCCCCTGAGCTCCTTTCTTCAACTCGCTTTCTTTTGAGCTGGCCGCAACACCACAGGATGGCTTCAGGCCCTAATCTGGTTCCGGCACGGCACGCTGAGCCTTTGGTTATTTCCTCTTCCTGGTGGGAAATGAGAGTTAAATTTGCCCGTCCAGACACCTCCAGCTAGCCTCTCATTGGTTCTCGCTATTCCTGTTCATCTTCCGCAGAAATTGCAAACTGGGCCAAACAGGAGGTTAAAGGGACTGACTCTCCAAGTCGGGAGAGTGTTAGTAAAGCGTCTGGAATGTTGCACCCGAGTACCAGGGTACGAAAACTGAGACATCTTTGAACACATTTCCCGATCACATGGTTGATCATACTCTAGGTTCCACATGCATGTTTTAGCTGAAGGAAGAATACCTTAAACCTGGAGAGTTGAGACCCGTGTAATGGGTACCATGCAATATGACTTCAAAGGGTCTTCATTTGCTCACCAAACCTCTCCAATCCTATCACTGCTGCGTTTATGCCCCTGTACACACGCTTGATTCTCTTTTGGAGACATAGCAATCCATAGGTTTTAAGATACTTACTAGTCAGGTACATTCTTAGGCGTTTAATATGGGGTGTTGAGTCCATTTCGTTGAGCAAGGAGTAGCTCTTGTCTATTCCATATTTGGCTTAAGGAACTTTATCTGTGCTCATTTCAATCTCTGGTTTTATGCAGCACCCCAACTCACCTTTACCCTTAAGCAAGCATAAGTTGGTTTTCTAAATTTGAGACCCTGTTCTGTTTTGGAATTCAGTTCCTGTGTAGCCAAGTTTACATTCCGTGTATTAGTGATATCTTATGATGTTTCTTTTTCTGTGTGACTTATTTCAGTTAGAATCATCGTACCTGAATCCACTCATTGTGCTGCTAAGGGCCTGATGACAGAGATTTCATTGCTGAGTGATATTGCTTTGTAAGTAAATACCACAACTTCTTTATCCATTTTTCACTTTCTGCGATGTTGTACTTGTACTGTAAACGAGGTTCTTGTAAACAGAGCCGTTCCAAACTTTTGGGTGGCTGTGTCTTTTTGATTTTAATTTCCCTAAGCTATAGGACCATAAGTGGAAGTGCCCTAGGTTCTGTTGCTTTGTTTTTTACATGTTTCAGGAAACACCATACACTTCTCCCGAGTGGTTGTTGGCAATTTACATCCCGCCCATCAGCATAACAAGGCTCCCAGTTCTCCATGGCCTGTCCTGCCTTTCTGGATTTTACACTTTTTTCAGATGGCCCTTTTGACTGGGGGGAAGTGAGACTTCATTGTAGTGCAGATTTCCTTTGCAAGCTTGCTTGGTTGGCCAAAAAGGGCGTATGCGTTTTTTCCTGAATATATTCAGGAAAAAACGCATACGCCCTTTTTGGCCAAGTGCATCATTGTGGACGTTCTGCCTCTTTTCCTATGCTTGCAATGCAATTCCAGTCTACCTCCTGAAATCGGTTTCCTGCAATTCTGCCCCGCTTTCAAGTCCTCTTGGCAGCCTTACTTCAGTCTATTTTTGGACGATAGCTGTCATTTATAACTCTGCAGGTTTGTGAATTACAGTGCCGCTGAGCTCCTTTCTTCAACTCGCTTTCTTGTCACCTGGCCGCAACACCGCAGGATGGCTTCAGGCCCTAATCTGGTTCCGGTACGGCACGCTCAGCCTTTGGTTAATTCCTCTTCCTGGTGGGAAATGAGAGTTAAATTTGCCCGTCCAGACACCTCCAGCTAGCCTCTCATTGGTTCTAGCTATTCCTGTTCATCTTCCGCAGAAATTGCAAACTGGGCCAAACAGGAGGTTAAAGGCGCTGACTCTCCAAGTGGGGAGAGTGTTAGTAAAGCGTCTGGAATGTTGCACCCGAGTACCAGGGGAGGAAAACTGAGACATATTTGAACACGTCTCCCGTTCACATGGTTGATCATACTTGGGTTCCACATGCATGTTTTAGCTGAAGGAAGAATACCTTAAACCTGGAGAGTTAAGACCCGTGTAATGGGTACCATGCAATATGACTTCAAAGGGTCTTCATTTGCTCACCGAACCTCTCCAATCCTATCACTGCTGCGTTTATGCCCCTGTACACATGCTTGATTCTCTTTCGGAGACATAGCAATCCATAGGTTTTAAGATACTTACTAGTCAGGTTCATTCTTAGGTGTTTAATATGGGGTGTTGAGTCCATTTCGTTGAGCAAGGAGTAGCTCTTGTCTATTCCATATTTGGCTTAAGGAACTTTATCTGTGCTCATTTCAATCTCTGGTTTTATGCAGCACCCCAACTCACCTTTACCCTTAAGCAAGCATAAGTTGGTTTTCTAAATTTGAGACCCTGTTCTGTTCTGTAATTCAGTTCCTGTGTAGCCAAGTTTACATTCCGTGTATTACTGATATCTTATGATGTTTCTTTTTCTGTGTGACTTATTTCAGTTAGAATCATCATACCTGAATCCACTCATTGTGCTGCTAAGGGCCTGATGACACAGATTTCATTGCTGAGTGATATTGCTTTGTAAGTAAATACCACAACTTCTTTATCCATTTTTCACTTTCTGCGATGTTGAACTTGTACTGTAAACGAGGTTCTTGTAAACAGAGGCGTCCCAAACATTGGGGTGGCTGTGTCTTTTTGATTTTAATTTCCCTAAGCTATAGGACCATAAGTGGAAGTGCCCTAGGTTCTGTTGCTTTGTTTTTTAGATGTTTCAGGAAACACCATACACTTCTCCCGAGTGGTTGTTGGCAATTTACATCCCGCCCATCAGCATAACAAGGCTCCCATTTCTCCATGGCCTGTCCTGCCTTTCTGGATTTTACACTTTTTTCAGATGGCCCTTTTGACCGGGGGGAAGTGAGACTTCATTGTAGTGCAGATTTCCTTTGCAAGCTTGCTTGGTTGGACAAAAAGGGCGTATGCGTTTTTTCCTGAATATATTCAGGAAAAAACGCATACGCCCTTTTTGGCCAAGTGCATCATTGTGGACGTTCTGCCTCTTTTCCTATGCTTTCAGTGCAATTCCAGTCTACCTCCTGAAATCGGTTTCCTGCAATTCTGCCCCGCTTTCAAGTCCTCTTGGCAGCCTTACTTCAGTCTATTTTTGGACGATAGCTTTCATTTATAACTCTGCAGGTTTGTGAATTACAGTGCCCCTGAGCTCCTTTCTTCAACTCGCTTTCTTGTGACCTGGCCGCAACACCGCAGGATGGCTTCAGGCCCTAATCTGGTTCTGGCATGGCACGCTGAGCCTTTGGTTAATTCCTCTTCCTGGTAGGAAATGAGAGTTAAATTTGCCCGTCCAGACACCTCCAGCTAGTCTCCGTTGGTTCTCGCTATTCCTGTTCATCTTCCGCAGAAATTGCAAACTGGGCCAAACAGGAGGTTAAAGGGACTGACTCTCCAAGTGGGGAGAGTGTTAGTAAAGCGTCTGGAATGTTGCACCCGAGTACCAGCGGAGGAAAACTGAAACATATTTGAACACGTCTCCCGTTCACATGGTTGATCATACTTGGGTTCCACATGCATGTTTTAGCTGAAGGAAGAATACCTTAAACCTGGAGAGTTAAGACCCGTGTAAAGGGTACCATGCAATATGACTTCAAAGCGTCTTCATTTGCTCACCGAACCTCTCCAATCCTATCACTGCTGCGTTTATGCCCCTGTACACATGCTTGATTCTCTTTCGGAGACATAGCAATCCATAGGTTTTAAGATACTTACTAGTCAGGTACATTCTTAGGCGTTTAATATGGGGTGTTGAGTCCATTTCATTGAGCAAGGAGTAGCTCTTGTCTATTCCATATTTGGCTTAAGGAACTTTATCTGTGCTCATTTCAATCTCTGGTTTTATGCAGCACCCCAACTCACCTTTACCCTTAAGCAAGAATAAGTTGGTTTTCTAAATTTGAGAACCTGTTCTGTTCTGTAATTCAGTTCCTGTGTAGCCAAGTTTACATTCCGTGTATTACTGATATCTTATGATGTTTCTTTTTCTGTGTGACTTACTTCAGTTAGAATCATCATACCTGAATCCACTCATTGTGCTGCTAAGGGCCTGATGACACAGATTTCATTGCTGAGTGATATTGCTTTGTAAGTAAATACCACAACTTCTTTATCCATTTTTCACTTTCTGCGATATTGAACTTGTACTATAAACGAGGTTCTTGTCAACAGAGCCGTTCCAAACTTTGGGGTGGCTGTGTCTTTTTGATTTTAATTTCCCTAAGCTATAGGACCATAAGTGGAAGTGCCCTAGGTTCTGTTGCTTTGTTTTTAGATGTTTCAGGAAACACCATACACTTCTCCCGAGTGGTTGTTGGCAATTTACATCCCGCCCATCAGCATAACAAGGCTCCCAGTTCTCCATGGCCTGTCCTGCCTTTCTGGATTTTACACTTTTTTCAGATGGCCCTTTTGACCGGGGGGAAGTGAGACTTCATTGTAGTGCAGATTTCCTTTGCAAGCTTGCTTGGTTGGCCAAAAAGGGCGTATGCGTTTTTTCCTGAATATATTCAGGAAAAAACGCATACGCCCTTTTTGGCCAAGTGCATCATTGTGGACGTTCTGCCTCTTTTCCTATGCTTTCAATGCAATTCCAGTCTACCTCCTGAAATCGGTTTCCTGCAATTCTGCCCCGCTTTCAAGTCCTCTTGGCAGCCTTACTTCAGTCTATTTTTGGACGATAGCTGTCATTTATAACTCTGCAGGTTTGTGAATTACAGTGCCCCTGAGCTCCTTTCTTCAACTCGCTTTCTTGTGACCTGGCCGCAACACCGCAGGATGGCTTCAGGCCTTAATCTGGTTCCGGTACGGCACGCTGAGCCTTTGGTTATTTCCTCTTCCTGGTGGGAAATGAGAGTTAAATTTGCCCGTCCAGACACCTCCAGCTAGTCTCTCATTGGTTCTCGCTATTCCTGTTCATCTTCCGCAGAAATTGCAAACTGGGCCAAACAGGAGGTTAAAGGCGCTGACTCTCCAAGTGGGGAGAGTGTTAGTAAAGCGTCTGGAATGTTGCACCCGAGTACCAGGGGAGGAAAACTGAAACATATTTGAACACGTCTCCCGTTCACATGGTTGATCATACTTGGGTTCCTCATGCATGTTTTAGCTGAAGGAAGAATACCTTAAACCTGGAGAGTTAAGACCCGTGTAATGGGTACCATGCAATATGACTTCAAAGGGTCTTCATTTGCTCACCGAACCTCTCCAATCCTATCACTGCTGCGTTTGTGCCCCTGTACACATGCTTGATTCTCTTTCGGAGACATAGCAATCCATAGGTTTTTAAGATACTTACTAGTCAGGTACATTCTTAGGCGTTTAATATGCGGTGTTGAGTCCATTTCGTTGAGCAAGGAGTAGCTCTTGTCTATTCCATATTTGACTTAAGGAACTTTATCTGTGCTCATTTCAATCTCTGGTTTTATGCAGCACCCCAACTCACCTTTCCCCTTAAGCAAGCATAAGTTGGTTTTCTAAATTTGAGACCCTGTTCTGTTCTGTAATTCAGTTCCTGTGTAGCCAAGTTTACATTCCGTGTATTACTGATATCTTATGATGTTTCTTTTTCTGTGTGACTTACTTCAGTTAGAATCATCATACCTGAATCCACTCATTGTGCTGCTAAGGGCCTGATGACACAGATTTCATTGCTGAGTGATATTGCTTTGTAAGTAAATACCACAACTTCTTTATCCATTTTTCACTTTCTGCGATGTTGAACTTGTACTGTAAACGAGGTTCTTGTAAACAGAGCCATTCCAAACTTTGGGGTGGCTGTGTCTTTTTGATTTTAATTTCCCTAAGCTATAGGACCATAAGTGGAAGTGCCCTAGGTTCTGTTGCTTTGTTTTTTAGATGTTTCAGGAAACACCATACACTTCTCCCAAGTGTCTGTTGGCAATTTACATCCCGCCCATCAGCATAACAAGGCTCCCAGTTCTCCATGGCCTGTCCTGCCTTTCTGGATTTTACACATTTTTCAGATGGCCCTTTTGACCCGGGGGAAGTGAGACTTCATTGTAGTGCAGATTTCCTTTGCAAGCTTGCTTGGTTGGCCAAAAAGGGCGTATGCGTTTTCTCCTGAATATATTCAGGAAAAAACGCATACGCCCTTTTTGGCCAAGTGCATCATTGTGGACGTTCTGCCTCTTTTCCTATGCTTTCAATGCAATTCCAGTCTACCTCCTGAAATCGGTTTCCTGCAATTCTGCCCCGCTTTCAAGTCCTCTTGGCAGCCTTACTTCACTCTATTTTTGGACGATAGCTGTCATTTATAACTCTGCAGGTTTGTGAATTACAGTGCCCCTGAGCTCCTTTCTTCAACTCGCTTTCTTGTGACCTGGCCGCAACACCGCAGGATGGCTTCAGGCCCTAATCTGGTTCTGGCACGGCACGCTGAGCCTTTGGTTAATTCCTCTTCCTGGTAGGAAATGAGAGTTAAATTTGCCCGTCCAGACACCTCCAGCTAGTCTCCATTGGTTCTCGCTATTCCTGTTCATCTTCCGCAGAAATTGCAAACTGGGCCAAACAGGAGGTTAAAGGCGCTGACTCTCCAAATGGGGAGAGTGTTAGTAAAGCGTCTGGAATGTTGCACCCGAGTACCAGGGGAGGAAAACTGAGACATATTTGAACACGTCTCCCGTTCACATGGTTGATCATACTTGGGTTCCACATGCATGTTTTAGCTGAAGGAAGAATACCTTAAACATGGAGAGTTGAGACCCGTGTAATGGGTACCATGCAATATGACTTCAAAGGGTCTTCATTTGCTCACCGAACCTCTCCAATCCTATCACTGCTACGTTTATGCCCCTGTACACATGCTTGATTCTCTTTTGGAGACATAGCAATCCATAGGTTTTACAATACTTACTAGTCAGGTACATTCTTAGGCGTTTAATATGCGGTGTTGAGTCCATTTCGTTGAGCAAGGAGTAGCTCTTGTCTATTCCATATTTGGCTTAAGGAATTTTATCTGTGCTCATTTCAATCTCTGGTTTTATGCAGCACCCCAACTCACCTTTCCCCTTAAGCAAGCATAAGTTGGTTTTCTAAATTTGAGACCCTGTTCTGTTCTGTAATTCAGTTCCTGTGTAGCCAAGTTTATATTCCGTGTATTACTGATATCTTATGATGTTTCTTTTTCTGTGTGACTTATTTCAGTTAGAATCATCATACCTGAATCCACTCATTGTGCTGCTAAGGGCCTGATGACACAGATTTCATTGCTGTGTGATATTGCTTTGTAAGTAAATACCACAACTTCTTTATCCATTTTTCACTTTCTGCGATGTTGAACTTGTACTGTAAACGAGGTTCTTGTAAACAGAGGCGTCCCAAACTTTGGGGTGGCTGTGTCTTTTTGATTTTAATTTCCCTAAGCTATAGGACCATAAGTGGCAGTGCCCTAGGCTCTGTTGCTTTGTTTTTTAGATGTTTCAGGAAACACCATACACTTTTCCAAAGTGTCTGTTGGCAATTTACATCCCGCCCATCAGCATAACAAGGCTCCCAGTTCTCCATGGCCTGTCCTGCCTTTCTGGATTTTACACTTTATTCAGATGGCCCTTTTGACCGGGGGGAAGTGAGACTTCATTGTAGTGCAGATTTCCTTTGCAAGCTTGCTTGGTTGGCCAAAAAGGGCGTATGCGTTTTTTCCTGAATATATTCAGGAAAAAACGCATACGCCCTTTTTGGCCAAGTGCATCATTGTGGACGTTCTGCCTCTTTTCCTATGCTTTCAATGCAATTCCAGTCTACCTCCTGAAATCGGTTTCCTGCAATTCTGCCCCGCTTTCAAGTCCTCTTGGCAACCTTACTTCAGTATATTTTTGGACGATAGCTGTCATTTATAACTCTGCAGTTTGTGAATTACAGTGCCCCTGAGCTCCTTTCTTCAACTCACTTTCTTTTGTGCTGGCCGCAACACCGCAGGATGGCTTCAGGCCCTAATCTGGTTCTGGCACGGCACGCTGAGCCTTTGGTTAATTCCTGTTCCTGGTGGGAAATGAGAGTTAAATTTGCCCGTCCAGACACCTCCAGCTAGCCTCTCATTGGTTCTCGCTATTCCTGTTCATCTTCCGCAGAAATTGCAAACTGGGCCAAACAGGAGGTTAAAGGGACTGACTCTCCAAGTCGGGAGAGTGTTAGTAAAGCGTCTGGAATGTTGCACCCGAGTACCAGGGTACGAAAACTGAGACATATTTGAACACGTCTCCCGATCACATGGTTGATCATACTCTACGTTCCACATGCATGTTTCAGCTGAAGGAAGAATACCTTAAAACCGGGTAGTTGAAACCCGTTGAATGGGTACCATGCAATATGACTTCAAAGGGTCTTCATTTGCTCACCGAACCTCTCCAATCCTATCACTGCTGCGTTTATGCCCCTGTACACATGCTTGATTCTCTTTCGGAGACATAGCAATCCATAGGTTTTTAAGATACTTACTAGTCAGGTACATTCTTAGGTGTTTAATATGCGGTGTTGAGTCCATTTCGTTGAGCAAGGAGTAGCTCTTGTCTATTCCATATTTGACTTAAGGAACTTTATCTGTGCTCATTTCAATCTCTGGTTTTATGCAGCACCCCAACTCACCTTTACCCTTAAGCAAGCATAAGTTGGTTTTCTAAATTTGAGACCCTGTTCTGTTCTGTAATTCAGTTCCTGTGTAGCCAAGTTTACATTCCGTGTATTACTGATATCTTATGATGTTTCTTTTTCTGTGTGACTTACTTCAGTTAGAATCATCATACCTGAATCCACTCATTGTGCTGCTAAGGGCCTGATGACACAGATTTCATTGCTGAGTGATATTGCTTTGTAAGTAAATACCACAACTTCTTTATCCATTTTTCACTTTCTGCGATGTTGAACTTGTACTGTAAACGAGGTTCTTGTAAACAGAGCCGTTCCAAACTTTGGGGTGGCTGTGTCTTTTTGATTTTAATTTCCCTAAGCTATAGGACCATAAGTGGAAGTGCCCTAGGTTCTGTTGCTTTGTTTTTTAGATGTTTCAGGAAACACCATACACTTCTCCCGAGTGGTTGTTGGCAATTTACATCCCGCCCATCAGCATAACAAGGCTCCCAGTTCTCCATGGCCTGTCCTGCCTTTCTGGATTTTACACTTTTTTCAGATGGCCCTTTTGACCGGGGGGAAGTGAGACTTCATTGTAGTGCAGATTTCCTTTGCAAGCTTGCTTGGTTGGCCAAAAAGGGCGTATGCGTTTTATCCTGAATATATTCAGGAAAAAACGCATACGCCCTTTTTGGCCAAGTGCATCATTGTGGACGTTCTGCCTCTTTTCCTATGCTTTCAATGCAATTCCAGTCTACCTCCTGAAATCGGTTTCCTGCAATTCTGCCCCGCTTTCAAGTCCTCTTGGCAGCCTTACTTCAGTCATTTTTGGACGATAGCTGTCATTTATAACTCTGCAGGTTTGTGAATTACAGTGCCCCTGAGCTCCTTTCTTCAACTCGCTTTCTTGTGACCTGGCCGCAACACCGCAGGATGGCTTCAGGCCCTAATCTGGTTCCGGCACGGCACGCTGAGCCTTTGGTTATTTCCTCTTCCTGGTGGGAAATGAGAGTTAAATTTGCCCGTCCAGACACCTCCAGCTAGTCTCTCATTGGTTCTCGCTATTCCTGTTCATCTTCCGCAGAAATTGCAAACTGGGCCAAACAGGAGGTTAAAGGGACTGACTCTCCAAGTGGGGAGAGTGTTAGTTAAGCGTCTGGAATGTTGCACCCGAGTACCAGGGTACGAAAACTGAGACATATTTGAACACGTCTCCCGATCACATGGTTGATCATACTCTAGGTTCCACATGCATGTTTTAGCTGAAGGAAGAATACCTTAAACCTGGGTAGTTGAAACCCGTGGAATGGGTACCATGCAATATGACTTCAAAGGGTCTTCATTTGCTCACCGAACCTCTCCAATCCTATCACTGCTGCGTTTATGCCCCTGTACACATGCTTGATTCTCTTTCGGAGACATAGCAATCCATAGGTTTTAAGATACTTACTAGTCAGGTACATTCTTAGGCGTTTAATATGCGGTGTTGAGTCCATTTCGTTGAGCAATGAGTAGCTCTTGTCTATTCCATATTTGACTTAAGGAACTTTATCTGTGCTCATTTCAATCTCTGATTTTATGCAGAACCCCAACTCACCTTTACCCTTAAGCAAGCATAAGTTGGTTTTCTAAATTTGAGTCCCTGTTCTGTTCTGTAATTCAGTTCCTGTGTAGCCAAGTTTACATTCCATGTATTACTGATATCTTATGATGTTTCTTTTTCTGTGTGACTTACTTCAGTTAGAATCATCATACCTGAATCCACTCATTGTGCTGCTAAGGGCCTGATGACACAGATTTCATTGCTGAGTGATATTGCTTTGTAAGTAAATACCACAACTTCTTTATCCATTTTTCACTTTCTGCGATGTTGAACTTGTACTGTAAACGAGGTTCTTGTAAACAGAGCCGTTCCAAACTTTGGGGTGGCTGTGTCTTTTAGATTTTAATTTCCCTAAGCTATAGGACCATAAGTGGAAGTGCCCTAGGTTCTGTTGCTTTGTTTTTTAGATGTTTCAGGAAACACCATACACTTCTCCCGAGTGGTTGTTGGCAATTTACATCCCGCCCATCAGCATAACAAGGCTCCCAGTTCTCCATGGCCTGTCCTGCCTTTCTGGATTTTACACTTTTTTCAGATGGCCCTTTTGACCGGGGGGAAGTGAGACTTCATTGTAGTGCAGATTTCCTTTGCAAGCTTGCTTGGTTGGCCAAAAAGGGCGTATGCGTTTTTTCCTGAATATATTCAGGAAAAAACGCATACGCCCTTTTTGGCCAAGTGCATCATTGTGGACGTTCTGCCTCTTTTCCTATGCTTTCAATGCAATTCCAGTCTACCTCCTGAAATCGGTTTCCTGCAATTCTGCCCCGCTTTCAAGTCCTCTTGGCAGCCTTACTTCAGTCTATTTTTGGACGATAGCTGTCATTTATAACTCTGCAAGTTTGTGAATTACAGTGCCCATGAGCTCCTTTCTTCAACTCGCTTTCTTGTGACCTGGCCGCAACACCGCAGGATGGCTTCAGGCCCTAATCTGGTTCCGGTATGGCACGCTGAGCCTTTGGTTATTTCCTCTTCCTGGTGGGAAATGAGAGTTAAATTTGCCCGTCCAGACACCTCCAGCTAGCCTCTCATTGGTTCTCGCTATTCCTGTTCATCTTCCGCAGAAATTGCAAACTGGGCCAAACAGGAGGTTAAAGGCGCTGACTCTCCAAGTGGGGAGAGTGTTAGTAAAGCGTCTGGAATGTTGCACCCGAGTACCAGGGGAGGAAAACTGAGACATATTTGAACACGTCTCCCGTTCACATGGTTGATCATACTTGGGTTCCACATGCATGTTTTAGCTGAAGGAAGAATACCTTAAACCTGGAGAGTTAAGACCCGTGTAATGGGTACCATGCAATATGACTTCAAAGGGTCTTCATTTGCTCACCGAACCTCTCCAATCCTATCACTGCTGCGTTTATGCCCCTGTACACATGCTTGATTCTCTTTCGGAGACATAGCAATCCATAGGTTTTTAAGATACTTACTAGTCAGGTACATTCTTAGGCGTTTAATATGCGGTGTTGAGTCCATTTCGTTGAGCAAGGAGTAGCTCTTGTCTATTCCATATTTGACTTAAGGAACTTTATCTGTGCTCATTTCAATCTCTGGTTTTATGCAGCACCCCAACTCACCTTTCCCCTTAAGCAAGCATAAGTTGGTTTTCTAAATTTGAGACCCTGTTCTGTTCTGTAATTCAGTTCCTGTGTAGCCAAGTTTACATTCCGTGTATTACTGATATCTTATGATGTTTCTTTTTCTGTGTGACTTACTTCAGTTAGAATCATCATACCTGAATCCACTCATTGTGCTGCTAAGGGCCTGATGACACAGATTTCATTGCTGAGTGATATTGCTTTGTAAGTAAATACCACAACTTCTTTATCCATTTTTCACTTTCTGCGATGTTGAACTTGTACTGTAAACGAGGTTCTTGTAAACAGAGCCGTTCCAAACTTTGGGGTGGCTGTGTCTTTTTGATTTTAATTTCCCTAAGCTATAGGACCATAAGTGGAAGTGCCCTAGGTTCTGTTGCTTTGTTTTTTAGATGTTTCAGGAAACACCATACACTTCTCCCGAGTGGTTGTTGGCAATTTACATCCCGCCCATCAGCATAACAAGGCTCCCAGTTCTCCATGGCCTGTCCTGCCTTTCTGGATTTTACACTTTTTTCAGATGGCCCTTTTGACCGGGGGGAAGTGAGACTTCATTGTAGTGCAGATTTCCTTTGCAAGCTTGCTTGGTTGGCCAAAAAGGGCGTATGCGTTTTTTCCTGAATATATTCAGGAAAAAACGCATACGCCCTTTTTGGCCAAGTGCATCATTGTGGACGTTCTGTCTCTTTTCCTATGCTTTCAATGCAATTCCAGTCTACCTCCTGAAATCGGTTTCCTGCAATTCTGCCCCGCTTTCAAGTCCTCTTGGCAGCCTTACTTCAGTCTATTTTTGGACGATAGCTGTCATTTATAACTCTGCAGGTTTGTGAATTACAGTGCCCCTGAGCTCCTTTGTTCAACTCGCTTTCTTTTGAGCTGGCCGCAACACCGCAGGATGGCTTCAGGCCCTAATCTGGTTCCGGTACGGCACGCTGAGCCTTTGGTTATTTCCTCTTCCTGGTGGGAAATGAGAGTTAAATTTGCCCGTCCAGACACCTCCAGCTAGCCTCTCATTGGTTCTCGCTATTCCTGTTCATCTTCCGCAGAAATTGCAAACTGGGCCAAACAGGAGGTTAAAGGCGCTGACTCTCCAAGTGGGGAGAGTGTTAGTAAAGCGTCTGGAATGTTGCACCCGAGTACCAGGGGAGGAAAACTGAGACATATTTGAACACGTCTCCCGTTCACATGGTTGATCATACTTGGGTTCCACATGCATGTTTTAGCTGAAGGAAGAATACCTAAAACCTGGGTAGTTGAAACCCGTGGAATGGGTACCATGCAATATGACTTCAAAGGGTCTTCATTTGCTCACCGAACCTCTCCAATCCTATCACTGCTGCGTTTATGCCCCTGTACACATGCTTGATTCTCTTTTGGAGACATAGCAATCCATAGGTTTTAAGATACTTACTAGTCAGGTACATTCTTAGGCGTTTAATATGCGGTGTTGAGTTCATTTCATTGAGCAAGGAGTAGCTCTTGTCTATTCCATATTTGGCTTAAGGAACTTTATCTGTGCTCATTTCAATCTCTGGTTTTATGCAGCAACCCAACTCACCTTTCCCCTTAAGCAAGAATAAGTTGGTTTTCTAAATTTGAGTCCCTGTTCTGTTTTGGAATTCAGTTCCTGTGTAGCCAAGTTTACATTCCGTGTATTACTGATATCTTATGATGTTTCCTTTTCTGTGTGACTTATTTCAGTTAGAATCATCGTACCTGAATCTACTCATTATGCTGCTACTGGCCTGATGACATAGATTTCATTGCTGAGTGATACTGCATTGTACGTAAGTACCACAAGTTCTTTATCCATTTTTCACTTTCTGCGATGTTGAACTTGTACTGTAAACGAGGTTCTTGTAAACAGAGCCGTTCCAAACTTTGGGGTGGCTGTGTCTTTTTGATTTTAATTTCCCTAAGCTATAGGACCATAAGTGGAAGTGCCCTAGGCTCTGTTGCTTTGCTTTTTAGATGTTTCAGGAAACACCATACACTTCTCCCGAGTGTCTGTTGGCAATTTACATCCCGCCCATCAGCATAACAAGGCTCCCAGTTCTCCATGGCCTGTCCTGCCTTTCTGGATTTTACACTTTTTTCAGATGGCCCTTTTGACCGGGGGGAAGTGAGACTTCATTGTAGTGCAGATTTCCTTTGCAAGCTTGCTTGGTTGGCCAAAAAGGGCGTATGCGTTTTTTCCTGAATATATTCAGGAAAAAACGCATACGCCCTTTTTGGCCAAGTGCATCATTGTGGACGTTCTGTCTCTTTTCCTATGCTTTCAATGCAATTCCAGTCTACCTCCTGAAATCGGTTTCCTGCAATTCTGCCCCGCTTTCAAGTCCTCTTGGCAGCCTTACTTCAGTCTATTTTTGGACGATAGCTGTCATTTATAACTCTGCAGGTTTGTGAATTACAGTGCCCCTGAGCTCCTTTGTTCAACTCGCTTTCTTTTGAGCTGGCCGCAACACCGCAGGATGGCTTCAGGCCCTAATCTGGTTCCGGTACGGCACGCTGAGCCTTTGGTTATTTCCTCTTCCTGGTGGGAAATGAGAGTTAAATTTGCCCGTCCAGACACCTCCAGCTAGCCTCTCATTGGTTCTCGCTATTCCTGTTCATCTTCCGCAGAAATTGCAAACTGGGCCAAACAGGAGGTTAAAGGCGCTGATTCTCCAAGTGGGGAGAGTGTTAGTAAAGCGTCTGGAATGTTGCACCCGAGTACCAGGGGAGGAAAACTGAGACATATTTGAACACGTCTCCCGTTCACATGGTTGATCATACTTGGGTTCCACATGCATGTTTTAGCTGAAGGAAGAATACCTAAAACCTGGGTAGTTGAAACCCGTGGAATGGGTACCATGCAATATGACTTCAAAGGGTCTTCATTTGCTCACCGAACCTCTCCAATCCTATCACTGCTGCGTTTATGCCCCTGTACACATGCTTGATTCTCTTTTGGAGACATAGCAATCCATAGGTTTTAAGATACTTACTAGTCAGGTACATTCTTAGGCGTTTAATATGCGGTGTTGAGTTCATTTCATTGAGCAAGGAGTAGCTCTTGTCTATTCCATATTTGGCTTAAGGAACTTTATCTGTGCTCATTTCAATCTCTGGTTTTATGCAGCAACCCAACTCACCTTTCCCCTTAAGCAAGAATAAGTTGGTTTTCTAAATTTGAGTCCCTGTTCTGTTTTGGAATTCAGTTCCTGTGTAGCCAAGTTTACATTCCGTGTATTACTGATATCTTATGATGTTTCCTTTTCTGTGTGACTTATTTCAGTTAGAATCATCGTACCTGAATCTACTCATTATGCTGCTACTGGCCTGATGACATAGATTTCATTGCTGAGTGATACTGCATTGTACGTAAGTACCACAAGTTCTTTATCCATTTTTCACTTTCTGCGATGTTGAACTTGTACTGTAAACGAGGTTCTTGTAAACAGAGCCGTTCCAAACTTTGGGGTGGCTGTGTCTTTTTGATTTTAATTTCCCTAAGCTATAGGACCATAAGTGGAAGTGCCCTAGGCTCTGTTGCTTTGCTTTTTAGATGTTTCAGGAAACACCATACACTTCTCCCGAGTGTCTGTTGGCAATTTACATCCCGCCCATCAGCATAACAAGGCTCCCAGTTCTCCATGGCCTGTCCTGCCTTTCTGGATTTTACACTTTTTTCAGATGGCCCTTTTGACCGGGGGGAAGTGAGACTTCATTGTAGTGCAGATTTCCTTTGCAAGCTTGCTTGGTTGGCCAAAAAGGGCGTATGCGTTTTTTCCTGAATATATTCAGGAAAAAACGCATACGCCCTTTTTGGCCAAGTGCATCATTGTGGACGTTCTGCCTCTTTTCCTATGCTTTCAATGCAATTCCAGTCTACCTCCTGAAATCGGATTCCTGCAATTCTGCCCCGCTTTCAAGTCCTCTTGGCAGCCTTACTTCAGTCTATTTTTGGATGATAGCTGTCATTTATAACTCTGCAGGTTTGTGAATTACAGTGCCCCTGAGCTCCTTTCTTCAACTCGCTTTCTTGTGACCTGGCCGCAACACCGCAGGATGGCTTCAGGCCCTAATCTGGTTCCGGCACGGCACGCTGAGCCTTTGGTTAATTCCTCTTCCTGGTGGGAAATGAGAGTTAAATTTGCCCGTCCAGACACCTCCAGCTAGCCTCTCATTGGTTCTCGCTATTCCTGTTCAATTTCCGCAGAAATTGCAAACTGGGCCAAACAGGAGGTTAAAGGGACTGACTCTCCAAGTCGGGAGAGTGTTAGTAAAGCGTCTGGAATGTTGCACCCGAGTACCAGGGGAGGAAAACTGAGACATATTTGAACACGTCTCCCGTTCACATGGTTGATCATATTTGGGTTCCACATGCATGTTTTAGCTGAAGGAAGAATACCTTAAACCTGGAGAGTTGAGACCTGTGGAATGGGTACCATGCAATATGACTTCAAAGGGTCTTCATTTGCTCACCGAACCTCTCCAATCCTATCACTGCTGCGTTTATGCCCCTGTACACATGCTTGATTCTCTTTTGGAGACATAGCAATCCATAGGTTTTTAAGATACTTACTAGTCAGGTACATTCTTAGGCGTTTAATATGCGGTGTTGAGTCCAATTCGTTGAGCAAGGAGTAGCTCTTGTCTATTCCATATTTGACTTAAGGAACTTTATCTGTGCTCATTTCAATCTCTGGTTTTATGCAGCACCCCAACTCACCTTTACCCTTAAGCAAGCATAAGTTGGTTTTCTAAATTTGAGACCCTGTTCTGTTCTGTAATTCAGTTCCTGTGTAGCCAAGTTTACATTCCGTGTATTACTGATATCTTATGATGTTTCTTTTTCTGTGTGACTTACTTCAGTTAGAATCATCATACCTGAATCCACTCATTGCGATGCTAAGGGCCTGATGACATAGATTTCATTGCTGAGTGATATTGCTTTGTAAGTGAATACCACAACTTCTTTATCCATTTTTCACTTTCTGCGATGTTGAACTTGTACTGTAAACGAGGTTCTTGTAAACAGAGCCGTTCCAAACTTTGGGGTGGCTGTGTCTTTTTGATTTTAATTTCCCTAAGCTATAGGACCATAAGTGGAAGTGCCCTAGGCTCTGTTGCTTTGCTTTTTAGATGTTTCAGGAAACACCATACACTTCTCCCGAGTGGTTGTTGGCAATTTACATCCCGCCCATCAGCATAACAAGGCTCCCAGTTCTCCATGGCCTGTCCTGCCTTTCTGGATTTTACACTTTTTTCAGATGGCCCTTTTGACCGGGGGGAAGTGAGACTTCATTGTAGTGCAGATTTCCTTTGCAAGCTTGCTTGGTTGGCCAAAAAGGGCGTATGCGTTTTTTCCTGAATATATTCAGGAAAAAACGCATACGCCCTTTTTGGCCAAGTGCATCATTGTGGACGTTCTGCCTCTTTTCCTATGCTTTCAATGCAATTCCAGTCTACCTCCTGAAATCGGTTTCCTGCAATTCTGCCCCGCTTTCAAGTCCTCTTGGCAGCCTTACTTCAGTCTATTTTTGGACGATAGCTGTCATTTATAACTCTGCAGGTTTGTGAATTACAGTGCCCCTGAGCTCCTTTCTTCAACTCGCTTTCTTGTGACCTGGCCGCAACACCGCAGGATGGCTTCAGGACCTAATCTGGTTCCGGCACGGCACGCTGAGCCTTTGGTTAATTCCTCTTCCTGGTGGGAAATGAGAGTTAAATTTGCCCATCCAGACACCTCCAGCTAGCCTCTCATTGGTTCTCGCTATTCCTGTTCATCTTCCACAGAAATTGCAAACTGGGCCAAACAGGAGGTTAAAGGGACTGACTCTCCAAGTCGGGAGAGTGTTAGTAAAGCGTCTGGAATGTTGCACCCGAGTACCAGGGTACGAAAACTGAGACATATTTGAACACGTCTCCCAATCACATGGTTGATCATACTCTAGGTTCCACATGCATGTTTTAGCTGAAGGAAGAATACCTTAAACCTGGGTAGTTGAAACCCGTGGAATGGGTACCATGCAATATGACTTCAAAGGGTCTTCATTTGCTCACCGAACCTCTCCAATCCTATCACTGCTGCGTTTATGCCCCTGTACACATGCTTGATTCTCTTTTGGAGACATAGCAATCCATAGGTTTTAAGATACTTACTAGTCAGGAACATTCTTAGGCGTTTAATATGGGGTGTTGAGTCCATTTCGTTGAGCAAGGAGTAGCTCTTGTCTATTCCATATTTGACTTAAGGAACTTTATCTGTGCTCATTTCAATCTCTGGTTTTATGCAGCACCCCAACTCACCTTTACCCTTAAGCAAGCATAAGTTGGTTTTCCAAATTTGAGACCCTGTTCTGTTCTGTAATTCAGTTCCTGTGTAGCCAAGTTTACATTCCGTGTATTACTGATATCTTATGATGTTTCTTTTCTGTGTGACTTACTTCAGTTAGAATCATCATACCTGAATCCACTCATTGTGCTGCTAAGGGCCTGATGACACAGATTTCATTGCTGAGTGATATTGCTTTGTAAGTAAATACCACAACTTCTTTATCCATTTTTCACTTTCTGCGATGTTGAACTTGTACTGTAAACGAGGTTCTTGTAAACAGAGCCGTTCCAAACTTTGGGGTGGCTGTGTCTTTTTGATTTTAATTTCCCTAAGCTATAGGACCATAAGTGGAAGTGCCCTAGGCTCTGTTGCTTTGTTTTTTAGATGTTTCAGGAAACACCATACACTTCTCCCAAGTGTCTGTTGGCAATTTACATCCCGCCCATCAGCATAACAAGGCTCCCAGTTCTCCATGGCCTGTCCTGACTTTCTGGATTTTACACTTTTTTCAGATGGCCCTTTTGACCGGGGGGAAGTGAGACTTCATTGTAGTGCAGATTTCCTTTGCAAGCTTGCTTGGTTGGCCAAAAAGGGCGTATGCGTTTTTTCCTGAATATATTCAGGAAAAAACGCATACGCCCTTTTTGGCCAAGTGCATCATTGTGGACGTTCTGCCTCTTTTCCTATGCTTTCAATGCAATTCCAGTCTACCTCCTGAAATCGGTTTCCTGCAATTCTGCCCTGCTTTCAAGTCCTCTTGGCAGCCTTACTTCAGTCTATTTTTGGACGATAGCTGTCATTTATAACTCTGCAGGTTTGTGAATTACAGTGTCCCTGAGCTCCTTTCTTCAACTCGCTTTCTTTTGAGCTGGCCGCAACACCGCAGGATGGCTTCAGGCCCTAATCTGGTTCCGGTACGGCACGCTGAGCCTTTGGTTATTTCCTCTTCCTGGTGGGAAATGAGAGTTAAATTTGCCCGTCCAGACACCTCCAGCTAGCCTCTCATTGGTTCTCGCTATTCCTGTTCATCTTCCGCAGAAATTGCAAACTGGGCCAAACAGGAGGTTAAAGGCGCTGACTCTCCAAGTGGGGAGAGTGTTAGTAAAGCGTCTGGAATGTTGCACCCGAGTACCAGGGGAGGAAAACTGAGATATATTTGAACACGTCTCCCGTTCACATGGTTGATCATACTCTGGGTTCCACATGCATATTTTAGCTGAAGGAAGAATACCTTAAACCTGGAGAGTTGAGACCCGTGTAATGGGTACCATGCAATATAACTTCAAAGGGTCTTCATTTGCTCACCGAACCTCTCCAATCCTATCACTGCTGTGTTTATTGCCCTGTACACACGCTTGATTCTCTTTCGGAGACATAGCAATCCATAGGTTTTAAGATACTTACTAGTTAGGTACATTCTTAGGGGTTTAATATGGGGTTTTGAGTCCATTTCGTTGAGCAAGGAGTAGCTCTTGTCTATTCCATATTTGGCTTAAGGAACTTTATCTGTGCTCATTTCAATCTCTGGTTTTATGCAGCACCCCAACTCACCTTTCCCCTTAAGCAAGCATAAGTTGGTTTTCTAAATTTGAGACCCTGTTCTGTTCTGTAATTCAGTTCCTGTGTAGCCAAGTTTACATTCCGTGTATTACTGATATCTTATGATGTTTCTTTTTCTGTGTGACTTATTTCAGTTAGAATCATCATACCTGAATCCACTCATTGTGATGCTAAGGGCCTGATGACATAGAATTCATTGCTGAGTCATATTGCTTTGTAAGTAAATACCACAACTTCTTTATCCATTTTTCACTTTCTGCGATGTTGAACTTGTACTGTAAACGAGGTTCTTGTAAACAGAGGCGTCCCAAACTTTGGGGTGGCTGTGTCTTTTTGATTTTAATTTCCCTAAGCTATAGGACCATAAGTGGCAGTGCCCTAGGCTCTGTTGCTTTGTTTTTTAGATGTTTCAGGAAACACCATACACTTCTCCCGAGTGTCTGTTGGCAATTTACATCCCGCCCATCAGCATAACAAGGCTCCCAGTTCTCCATGGCCTGTCCTGCCTTTCTGGATTTTACACTTTTTTCAGATGGCCCTTTTGACCGGGGGGAAGTGAGACTTCATTGTAGTGCAGATTTCCTTTGCAAGCTTGCTTGGTTGGCCAAAAAGGGCGTATACGTTGTTTCCTGAATATATTCAGGAAAAAACGCATACGCCCTTTTTGGCCAAGTGCATCATTGTGGACGTTCTGCCTCTTTTCCTATGCTTTCAATGCAATTCCAGTCTACCTCCTGAAATCGGTTTCCTGCAATTCTGCCCCGCTTTCAAGTCCTCTTGGCAGCCTTACTTCAGTCTATTTTTGGACGATAGCTGTCATTTATAACTCTGCAGGTTTGTGAATTACAGTGCCCCTGAGCTCCTTTCTTCAACTCGCTTTCTTGTGACCTGGCCGCAACACCGCAGGATGGCTTCAGGCCCTAATCTGGTTCCGGCACGGCACGCTGAGCCTTTGGTTATTTCCTCTTCCTGGTGGGAAATGAGAGTTAAATTTACCCGTCCAGACACCTCCAGCTAGCCTCTCATTGGTTCTCGCTATTCCTGTTCATCTTCCGCAGAAATTGCAAACTGGGCCAAACAGGAGGTTAAAGGCGCTGACTCTCCAAGTGGGGAGAGTGTTAGTAAAGCGTCTGGAATGTTGCACCCGAGTACCAGGGGAGGAAAACTGAGACATATTTGAACACGTCTCCCGTTCACATGGTTGATCATACTTGGGTTCCACATGCATGTTTTAGCTGAAGGAAGAATACCTTAAACCTGGAGAGTTGAGACCCTTGTAATGGGTACCATGCAATATGACTTCAAAGGGTCTTCATTTGCTCACCGAACCTCTCCAATCCTATCACTGCTGCGTTTATGCCCCTGTACACACGCTTGATTCTCTTTTGGAGACATAGCAATCCATAGGTTTTAAGATACTTACTAGTCAGGTACATTCTTAGGCGTTTAATATGCGGTGTTGAGTCCATTTCGTTGAGCAAGGAGTAGCTCTTGTCTATTCCATATTTGGCTTAAGGAACTTTATCTGTGCTCATTTCAATCTCTGGTTTTATGCAGCACCCCAACTCACCTTTACCCTTAAGCAAGCATAAGTTGGTTTTCTAAATTTGAGACCCTGTTCTGTTCTGTAATTCAGTTCCTGTGTAGCCAAGTTTACATTCCGTGTATTACTGATATCTTATGATGTTTCTTTTCTGTGTGACTTATTTCAGTTAGAATCATCATACCTGAATCCACTCATTGTGCTGCTACGGGCCTGATGACACAGATTTCATTGCTGAGTGATATTGCTTTGTAAGTAAATACCACAACTTCTTTATCCATTTTTCACTTTCTGCGATGTTGAACTTGTACTGTAAACGAGGTTCTTGTAAACAGAGCCGTTCCAAACTTTGGGGTGGCTGTGTCTTTTTGATTTTAATTTCCCTAAGCTATAGGACCATAAGTGGCAGTGTCCTAGGCTCTGTTGCTTTGTTTTTTAGATGTTTCAGGAAACACCATACACTTCTCCCGAGTGTCTGTTGGCAATTTACATCCCGCCCATCAGCATAACAAGGCTCCCAGTTCTCCATGGCCTGTCCTGCCTTTCTGGATTTTACACTTTTTTCAGATGGCCCTTTTGACCGGGGGGAAGTGAGACTTCATTGTAGTGCAGATTTCCTTTGCAAGCTTGCTTGGTTGGCCAAAAAGGGCGTATGCGTTTTTTCCTGAATATATTCAGGAAAAAACGCATACGCCCTTTTTGGCCAAGTGCATCATTGTGGACGTTCTGCCTCTTTTCCTATGCTTTCAATGCAATTCCAGTCTACCTCCTGAAATCGGTTTCCTGCAATTCTGCCCCGCTTTCAAGTCCTCTTGGCAGCCTTACTTCAGTCTATTTTTGGACGATAGCTGTCACTTATAACTCTGCAGGTTTGTGAATTACAGTGCCCCTGAGCTCCTTTCTTCAACTCGCTTTCTTGTGACCTGGCCGCAACACCGCAGGATGGCTTCAGGCCCTAATCTGGTTCCGGCACGGCACGCTGAGCCTTTGGTTAATTCCTCTTCTTGGTGGGAAATGAGAGTTAAATTTGCCCGTCCAGACACCTCCAGCTAGTCTCTCATTGGTTCTCGCTATTCCTGTTCATCTTCCGCAGAAATTGCAAACTGGGCCATCAGGAGGTTAAAGGGACTGACTCTCCAAGTGGGGAGAGTGTTAGTAAAGCGTCTGGAATGTTGCACCCGAGTACCAGGGGAGGAAAACTGAGACATATTTGAACACGTCTCCCGTTCACATGGTTGATCATACTCTGGGTTCCACATGCATGTTTTAGCTGAAGGAAGAATACCTTAAACCTGGAGAGTTAAGACCCGTGTAATGGGTACCATGCAATATGACTTCAAAGGGTCTTAATTTGCTCACCGAACCTCTCCAATCCTATCACTGCTGCGTTTATGCCCCTGTACACACGCTTGATTCTCTTTTGGAGACATAGCAATCCATAGGTTTTAAGATACTTACTAGTCAGGTACATTCTTAGGCGTTTAATATGGGGTGTTGAGTCCATTTCGTTGAGCAAGGAGTAGCTCTTGTCTATTCCATATTTGGCTTAAGGAACTTTATCTGTGCTCATTTCAATCTCTGGTTTTATGCAGCACCCCAACTCACCTTTACCCTTAAGCAAGCATAAGTTGGTTTTCTAAATTTGAGTCCCTGTTCTGTTCTGTAATTCAGTTCCTGTGTAGCCAAGTTTACATTCCGTGTATTACTGATATCTTATGATGTTTCTTTTTCTGTGTGACTTACTTCAGTTAGAATCATCATACCTGAATCCACTCATTGTGCTGCTACGGGCCTGATGACACAGATTTCATTGCTGAGTGATATTGCTTTGTAAGTAAATACCACAACTTCTTTATCCATTTTTCACTTTCTGCGATGTTGAACTTGTACTGTAAACGAGGTTCTTGTAAACAGAGGCGTCCCAAACATTGGGGTGGCTGTGTCTTTTTGATTTTAATTTCCCTAAGCTATAGGACCATAAGTGGAAGTGCCCTAGGTTCTGTTGCTTTGTTTTTTAGATGTTTCAGGAAACACCATACACTTCTCCCGAGTGGTTGTTGGCAATTTACATCCCGCCCATCAGCATAACAAGGCTCCCAGTTCTCCATGGCCTGTCCTGCCTTTCTGGATTTTACACTTTTTTCAGATGGCCCTTTTGACCGGGGGGAAGTGAGACTTCATTGTAGTGCAGATTTCCTTTGCAAGCTTGCTTGGTTGGCCAAAAAGGGCGTATGCGTTTTTTCCTGAATATATTCAGGAAAAAACGCATACGCCCTTTTTGGCCAAGTGCATCATTGTGGACGTTCTGCCTCTTTTCCTATGCTTTCAATGCAATTGCAGTCTACCTCCTGAAATTGGTTTCCTGCAATTCTGCCCCGCTTTCAAGTCCTCTTGGCAGCCTTACTTCAGTCTATTTTTGGACGATAGCTGTCATTTATAACTCTGCAGGTTTGTGAATTACAGTGCCCCTGAGCTCCTTTCTTCAACTCGCTTTCTTGTGACCTGGCCGCAACACCGCAGGATGGCTTCAGGCCCTAATCTGGTTCCGGCACGGCACGCTGAGCCTTTGGTTATTTCCTCTTCCTGGTGGGAAATGAGAGTTAAATTTGCCCGTCCAGACACCTCCAGCTAGCCTCTCATTGGTTCTCGCTATTCCTGTTCATATTCCGCAGAAA
Organism: Delphinus delphis; assembly: GCF_949987515.2. Classification (NCBI taxonomy): domain Eukaryota; kingdom Metazoa; phylum Chordata; class Mammalia; order Artiodactyla; family Delphinidae; genus Delphinus; species Delphinus delphis. Next base: position 67,722 of record NW_027192933.1, on the reverse strand, counting down.
TTGCAAACTGGGCCAAACAGGAGGTTAAAGGCGCTGACTCTCCAAGTGGGGAGAGTGTTAGTAAAGCGTCTGGAATGTTGCACCCGAGTACCAGGGGAGGAAAACTGAGACATATTTGAACACGTCTCCCGTTCACATGGTTGATCATACTTTGGGTTCCACATGCATGTTTTAGCTGAAGGAAGAATACCTTAAACATGGAGAGTTGAGACCCGTGTAATGGGTACCATGCAATATGACTTCAAAGGGTCTTCATTTGCTCACCGAACCTCTCCAATCCTATCATTGCTGCGTTTATTCCCCTGTACACACGCTTGATTCTCTTTTGGAGACATAGCAATCCATAGGTTTTAAGATACTTACTAGTCAGGTACATTCTTAGGCGTTTAATATGGGGTGTTGAGTCCATTTCGTTGAGCAAGGAGTAGCTCTAGTCTATTCCATATTTGGCTTAGGGAACTTTATCTGTGCTCATTTCAATCTCTGGTTTTATGCAGCACCCCAACTCACCTTTCCCCTTAAGCAAGCATAAGTTGGTTTTCTAAATTTGAGTCCCTGTTCTGTTCTGTAATTCAGTTCCTGTGTAGCCAAGTTTACATTCCGTGTATTACTGATATCTTATGATGTTTCTTTTTCTGTGTGACTTACTTCAGTTAGAATCATCATACCTGAATCCACTCATTGTGCTGCTACGGGCCTGATGACACAGATTTCATTGCTGAGTGATATTGCTTTGTAAGTAAATACCACAACTTCTTTATCCATTTTTCACTTTCTGCGATGTTGAACTTGTACTGTAAACGAGGTTCTTGTAAACAGAGCCGTTCCAGCTTTGGGGTGGCTGTGTCTTTTTGATTTTAATTTCCCTAAGCTATAGGACCATAAGTGGCAGTGCCCTAGGCTCTGTTGCTTTGTTTTTTAGATGTTTCAGGAAACACCATACACTTCTCCCGAGTGTCTGTTGGCAATTTACATCCCGCCCATCAGCATAACAAGGCTCCCAGTTCTCCATGGCCTGTCCTGCCTTTCTGGATTTTACACTTTTTTCAGATGGCCCTTTTGACCGGGGGGAAGTGAGACTTCATTGTAGTGCAGATTTCCTTTGCAAGCTTGCTTGGTTGGCCAAAAAGGGCGTATGCATTTTTTCCTGAATATATTCAGGAAAAAACGCATACGCCCTTTTTGGCCAAGTGCATCATTGTGGACGTTCTGCCTCTTTTCCTATGCTTTCAATGCAATTCCAGTCTGCCTCCTGAAATCGGTTTCCTGCAATTCTGCCCCGCTTTCAAGTCCTCTTGGCAGCCTTACTTCAGTCTATTTTTGGACGATAGCTGTCATTTATAACTCTGCAGGTTTGTGAATTACAGTGCCCCTGAGCTCCTTTCTTCAACTCGCTTTCTTTTGAGCTGGCCGCAACACCACAGGATGGCTTCAGGCCCTAATCTGGTTCCGGCACGGCACGCTGAGCCTTTGGTTATTTCCTCTTCCTGGTGGGAAATGAGAGTTAAATTTGCCCGTCCAGACACCTCCAGCTAGCCTCTCATTGGTTCTCGCTATTCCTGTTCATCTTCCGCAGAAATTGCAAACTGGGCCAAACAGGAGGTTAAAGGGACTGACTCTCCAAGTCGGGAGAGTGTTAGTAAAGCGTCTGGAATGTTGCACCCGAGTACCAGGGTACGAAAACTGAGACATCTTTGAACACATTTCCCGATCACATGGTTGATCATACTCTAGGTTCCACATGCATGTTTTAGCTGAAGGAAGAATACCTTAAACCTGGAGAGTTGAGACCCGTGTAATGGGTACCATGCAATATGACTTCAAAGGGTCTTCATTTGCTCACCAAACCTCTCCAATCCTATCACTGCTGCGTTTATGCCCCTGTACACACGCTTGATTCTCTTTTGGAGACATAGCAATCCATAGGTTTTAAGATACTTACTAGTCAGGTACATTCTTAGGCGTTTAATATGGGGTGTTGAGTCCATTTCGTTGAGCAAGGAGTAGCTCTTGTCTATTCCATATTTGGCTTAAGGAACTTTATCTGTGCTCATTTCAATCTCTGGTTTTATGCAGCACCCCAACTCACCTTTACCCTTAAGCAAGCATAAGTTGGTTTTCTAAATTTGAGACCCTGTTCTGTTTTGGAATTCAGTTCCTGTGTAGCCAAGTTTACATTCCGTGTATTAGTGATATCTTATGATGTTTCTTTTTCTGTGTGACTTATTTCAGTTAGAATCATCGTACCTGAATCCACTCATTGTGCTGCTAAGGGCCTGATGACAGAGATTTCATTGCTGAGTGATATTGCTTTGTAAGTAAATACCACAACTTCTTTATCCATTTTTCACTTTCTGCGATGTTGTACTTGTACTGTAAACGAGGTTCTTGTAAACAGAGCCGTTCCAAACTTTTGGGTGGCTGTGTCTTTTTGATTTTAATTTCCCTAAGCTATAGGACCATAAGTGGAAGTGCCCTAGGTTCTGTTGCTTTGTTTTTTACATGTTTCAGGAAACACCATACACTTCTCCCGAGTGGTTGTTGGCAATTTACATCCCGCCCATCAGCATAACAAGGCTCCCAGTTCTCCATGGCCTGTCCTGCCTTTCTGGATTTTACACTTTTTTCAGATGGCCCTTTTGACTGGGGGGAAGTGAGACTTCATTGTAGTGCAGATTTCCTTTGCAAGCTTGCTTGGTTGGCCAAAAAGGGCGTATGCGTTTTTTCCTGAATATATTCAGGAAAAAACGCATACGCCCTTTTTGGCCAAGTGCATCATTGTGGACGTTCTGCCTCTTTTCCTATGCTTGCAATGCAATTCCAGTCTACCTCCTGAAATCGGTTTCCTGCAATTCTGCCCCGCTTTCAAGTCCTCTTGGCAGCCTTACTTCAGTCTATTTTTGGACGATAGCTGTCATTTATAACTCTGCAGGTTTGTGAATTACAGTGCCGCTGAGCTCCTTTCTTCAACTCGCTTTCTTGTCACCTGGCCGCAACACCGCAGGATGGCTTCAGGCCCTAATCTGGTTCCGGTACGGCACGCTCAGCCTTTGGTTAATTCCTCTTCCTGGTGGGAAATGAGAGTTAAATTTGCCCGTCCAGACACCTCCAGCTAGCCTCTCATTGGTTCTAGCTATTCCTGTTCATCTTCCGCAGAAATTGCAAACTGGGCCAAACAGGAGGTTAAAGGCGCTGACTCTCCAAGTGGGGAGAGTGTTAGTAAAGCGTCTGGAATGTTGCACCCGAGTACCAGGGGAGGAAAACTGAGACATATTTGAACACGTCTCCCGTTCACATGGTTGATCATACTTGGGTTCCACATGCATGTTTTAGCTGAAGGAAGAATACCTTAAACCTGGAGAGTTAAGACCCGTGTAATGGGTACCATGCAATATGACTTCAAAGGGTCTTCATTTGCTCACCGAACCTCTCCAATCCTATCACTGCTGCGTTTATGCCCCTGTACACATGCTTGATTCTCTTTCGGAGACATAGCAATCCATAGGTTTTAAGATACTTACTAGTCAGGTTCATTCTTAGGTGTTTAATATGGGGTGTTGAGTCCATTTCGTTGAGCAAGGAGTAGCTCTTGTCTATTCCATATTTGGCTTAAGGAACTTTATCTGTGCTCATTTCAATCTCTGGTTTTATGCAGCACCCCAACTCACCTTTACCCTTAAGCAAGCATAAGTTGGTTTTCTAAATTTGAGACCCTGTTCTGTTCTGTAATTCAGTTCCTGTGTAGCCAAGTTTACATTCCGTGTATTACTGATATCTTATGATGTTTCTTTTTCTGTGTGACTTATTTCAGTTAGAATCATCATACCTGAATCCACTCATTGTGCTGCTAAGGGCCTGATGACACAGATTTCATTGCTGAGTGATATTGCTTTGTAAGTAAATACCACAACTTCTTTATCCATTTTTCACTTTCTGCGATGTTGAACTTGTACTGTAAACGAGGTTCTTGTAAACAGAGGCGTCCCAAACATTGGGGTGGCTGTGTCTTTTTGATTTTAATTTCCCTAAGCTATAGGACCATAAGTGGAAGTGCCCTAGGTTCTGTTGCTTTGTTTTTTAGATGTTTCAGGAAACACCATACACTTCTCCCGAGTGGTTGTTGGCAATTTACATCCCGCCCATCAGCATAACAAGGCTCCCATTTCTCCATGGCCTGTCCTGCCTTTCTGGATTTTACACTTTTTTCAGATGGCCCTTTTGACCGGGGGGAAGTGAGACTTCATTGTAGTGCAGATTTCCTTTGCAAGCTTGCTTGGTTGGACAAAAAGTGCGTATGCGTTTTTTCCTGAATATATTCAGGAAAAAACGCATACGCCCTTTTTGGCCAAGTGCATCATTGTGGACGTTCTGCCTCTTTTCCTATGCTTTCAGTGCAATTCCAGTTTACCTCCTGAAATCGGTTTCCTGCAATTCTGCCCCGCTTTCAAGTCCTCTTGGCAGCCTTACTTCAGTCTATTTTTGGACGATAGCTTTCATTTATAACTCTGCAGGTTTGTGAATTACAGTGCCCCTGAGCTCCTTTCTTCAACTCGCTTTCTTGTGACCTGGCCGCAACACCGCAGGATGGCTTCAGGCCCTAATCTGGTTCTGGCATGGCACGCTGAGCCTTTGGTTAATTCCTCTTCCTGGTAGGAAATGAGAGTTAAATTTGCCCGTCCAGACACCTCCAGCTAGTCTCCGTTGGTTCTCGCTATTCCTGTTCATCTTCCGCAGAAATTGCAAACTGGGCCAAACAGGAGGTTAAAGGGACTGACTCTCCAAGTGGGGAGAGTGTTAGTAAAGCGTCTGGAATGTTGCACCCGAGTACCAGGGTACGAAAACTGAGACATATTTGAACACGTCTCCCGATCACATGGTTGATCATACTCTAGGTTCCACATGCATGTTTTAGCTGAAGGAAGAATACCTTAAACCTGGGTAGTTGAAACCCGTGGAATGGGTACCATGCAATATGACTTCAAAGGGTCTTCATTTGCTCACCGAACCTCTCCAATCCTATCACTGCTGCGTTTATGCCCCTGTACACATGCTTGATTCTCTTTTGGAGACATAGCAATCCATAGGTTTTAAGATATTTACAAGTCAGGTACATTCTTAGGCGTTTAATATGCGGTGTTGAGTCCATTTCGTTGAGCAAGGAGTAGCTCTTGTCTATTCCATATTTGGCTTAAGGAACTTTATCTGTGCTCATTTCAATCTCTGGTTTTATGCAGCAGCCCAACTCACCTTTACCCTTAAGCAAGCATAAGTTGTTTTTCTAAATTTGAGTCCCTGTTCTGTTCTGTAATTCAGTTCCTGTGTAGCCAAGTTTACATTCCGTGTATTACTGATATCTTATGATGTTTCTTTTTCTGTGTGACTTACTTCAGTTAGAATCATCATACCTGAATCCACTCATTGTGCTGCTAAGGGCCTGATGACACAGATTTCATTGCTGAGTGATATTGCTTTGTAAGTAAATACCACAACTTCTTTATCCATTTTTCACTTTCTGCGATGTTGAACTTGTACTGTAAACGAGGTTCTTGTAAACAGAGGCGTCCCAAACTTTGGGGTGGCTGTGTCTTTTTGATTTTAATTTCCCTAAGCTATAGGACCATAAGTGGAAGTGCCCTAGGTTCTGTTGCTTTGTTTTTTAGATGTTTCAGGAAACACCATACACTTCTCCCGAGTGGTTGTTGGCAATTTACATCCCGCCCATCAGCATAACAAGGCTCCCAGTTCTCCATGGCCTGTCCTGCCTTTCTGGATTTTACACTTTATTCAGATGGCCCTTTTGACCGGGGGGAAGTGAGACTTCATTGTAGTGCAGATTTCCTTTCCAAGCTTGCTTGGTTGGCCAAAAAGGGCGTATGCGTTTTTTCCTGAATATATTCAGGAAAAAACGCATACGCCCTTTTTGGCCAAGTGCATCATTGTGGACGTTCTGCCTCTTTTCCTATGCTTTCAATGCAATTCCAGTCTACCTCCTGAAATCGGTTTCCTGCAATTCTGCCCCGCTTTCAAGTCCTCTTGGCAGCCTTACTTCAGTCTATTTTTGGACGATAGCTGTCATTTATAACTCTGCAGGTTTGTGAATTACAGTGCCCCTGAGCTCCTTTCTTCAACTCGCTTTCTTGTGACCTGGCCGCAACACCGCAGGATGGCTTCAGGCCCTAATCTGGTTCCGGCCCGGCATGCTGAGCCTTTGGTTATTTCCTCTTCCTGGTGGGAAATGAGAGTTAAATTTGCCCGTCCAGACACCTCCAGCTAGCCTCTCATTGGTTCTCGCTATTCCTGTTCATCTTCCGCAGAAATTGCAAACTGGGCCAAACAGGAGGTTAAAGGCGCTGACTCTCCAAGTGGGGAGAGTGTTAGTAAACCGTCTGGAATGTTGCACCCGAGTACCAGGGGAGGAAAACTGAGACATATTTGAACACGTCTCCCGTTCACATGGTTGATCAAACTTGGGTTCCACATGCATGTTTTAGCTGAAGGAAGAATACCTTAAACCTGGAGAGTTGAGACCCGTGAAATGGGTACCATGCAATATGACTTCAAAGGGTCTTCATTTGCTCACTGAACCTCTCCAATCCTATCACTGCTGCGTTTATGCCCCTGTACACATGCTTGATTCTCTTTTGGAGACATAGCAATCCATAGGTTTTACGATACTTACTAGTCAGGTACATTCTTAGGCGTTTAATATGCGGTGTTGAGTCCATTTCGTTGAGCAAGGAGTAGCTCTTGTCTATTCCATATTTGACTTAAGGAACTTTATCTGTGCTCATTTCAATCTCTGGTTTTATGCAGCACCCCAACTCACCTTTACCCTTAAGCAAGCATAAGTTGGTTTTCTAAATTTGAGACCCTGTTCTGTTCTGTAATTCAGTTCCTGTGTAGCCAAGTTTACATTCCGTGTATTACTGATATCTTATGATGTTTCTTTTTCTGTGTGACTTATTTCAGTTAGAATCATCATACCTGAATCCACTCATTGTGCTGCTAAGGGCCTGATGACACAGATTTCATTGCTGAGTGACATTGCTTTGTAAGTAAATACCACAACTTCTTTATCCATTTTTCACTTTCTGCGATGTTGAACTTGTACTGTAAACGAGGTTCTTGTAAACAGAGCCGTTCCAAACTTTGGGGTGGCTGTGTCTTTTTGATTTTAATTTCCCTAAGCTATAGGACCATAAGTGGAAGTGCCCTAGGTTCTGTTGCTTTGTTTTTTAGATGTTTCAGGAAACACCATACACTTCTCCCGAGTGGTTGTTGGCAATTTACATCCCGCCCATCAGCATAACAAGGCTCCCAGTTCTCCATGGCCTGTCCTGCCTTTCTGGATTTTACACTTTTTTCAGATGGCCCTTTTGACCGGGGGGAAGTGAGACTTCATTGTAGTGCAGATTTCCTTTGCAAGCTTGCTTGGTTGGCCAAAAAGGGCGTATGCGTTTTTTCCTGAATATATTCAGGAAAAAACGCATACGCCCTTTTTGGCCAAGTGCATCATTGTGGACGTTCTGCCTCTTTTCCTATGCTTTCAATGCAATTCCAGTCTACCTCCTGAAATCGGTTTCCTGCAATTCTGCCCCGCTTTCAAGTCCTCTTGGCAGCCTTACTTCAGTCTATTTTTGGACGATAGCTGTCATTTATAACTCTGCAGGTTTGTGAATTACAGTGCCCCTGAGCTCCTTTCTTCAACTCGCTTTCTTGTGACCTGGCCGCAACACCGCAGGATGGCTTCAGGCCCTAATCTGGTTCCGGCCCGGCATGCTGAGCCTTTGGTTATTTCCTCTTCCTGGTGGGAAATGAGAGTTAAATTTGCCCGTCCAGACACCTCCAGCTAGTCTCTCATTGGTTCTCGCTATTCCTGTTCATCTTCCGCAGAAATTGCAAACTGGGCCAAACAGGAGGTTAAAGGGACTGACTCTCCAAGTGGGGAGAGTGTTAGTAAAGCGTCTGGAATGTTGCACCCGAGTACCAGGGGTGGAAAACTGAGACATATTTGAACACGTCTCCCGTTCACATGGTTGATCATACTTGGGTTCCACATGCATGTTTTAGCTGAAGGAAGAATACCTTAAACCTGGAGAGTTAAGACCCGTGGAATGGGTACCATGCAATATGAATACAAAGGGTCTTCATTTGCTCACCGAACCTCTCCAATCCTATCACTGCTGCGTTTATGCCCCTGTACACATGCTTGATTCTCTTTCGGAGACATAGCAATCCATAGGTTTTAAGATACTTACAAGTCAGGTACATTCTTAGGCGTTTAATATGCGGTGTTGAGTCCATTTCGTTGAGCAAGGAGTAGCTCTTGTCTATTCCATATTTGGCTTAAGGAACTTTATCTGTGCTCATTTCAATCTCTGGTTTTATGCAGCACCCCAACTCACCTTTCCCCTTAAGCAAGCATAAGTTGTTTTTCTAAATTTGAGACCCTGTTCTGTTCTGTAATTCAGTTCCTGTGTAGCCAAGTTTCCATTCCGTGTATTACTGATATCTTATGATGTTTCTTTTTCTGTGTGACTTATTTCAGTTAGAATCATCATACCTGAATCCACTCATTGTGATTCTAAGGGCCTGATGACATAGATTTCATTGCTGAGTGATATTGCTTTGTAAGTAAATACCACAACTTCTTTATCCATTTTTCACTTTCTGCGATGTTGAACTTGTACTGTAAACGAGGTTCTTGTAAACAGAGGCGTCCCAAACTTTGGGGTGGCTGTGTCTTTTTGATTTTAATTTCCCTAAGCTATAGGACCATAAGTGGCAGTGCCCTAGGCTCTGTTGCTTTGTTTTTTAGATGTTTCAGGAAACACCATACACTTCTCCCGAGTGTCTGTTGGCAATTTACATCCCGCCCATCAGCATAACAAGGCTCCCAGTTCTCCATGGCCTGTCCTGCCTTTCTGGATTTTACACTTTTTTGAGATGGCCCTTTTGACCGGGGGGAAGTGAGACTTCATTGTAGTGCAGATTTCCTTTGCAAGCTTGCTTGGTTGGCCAAAAAGGGCGTATGCGCTTTTTCCTGAATATATTCAGGAAAAAACGCATACGCCCTTTTTGGCCAAGTGCATCATTGTGGACGTTCTGCCTCTTTTCCTATGCTTTCAATGCAATTCCAGTCTACCTCCTGAAATCGGTTTCCTGCAATTCTGCCCCGCTTTCAAGTCCTCTTGGCAGCCTTACTTCAGTCTATTTTTGGACGATAGCTGTCATTTATAACTCTGCAGGTTTGTGAATTACAGTGCCCCTGAGCTCCTTTCTTCAACTCGCTTTCTTGTGACCTGGCCGCAACACCGCAGGATGGCTTCAGGCCCTAATCTGGTTCCGGCCCGGCATGCTGAGCCTTTGGTTAATTCCTCTTCCTGGTGGGAAATGAGAGTTAAATTTGCCCGTCCAGACACCTCCAGCTAGCCTCTCATTGGTTCTCGCTATTCCTGTTCATCTTCCGCAGAAATTGCAAACTGGGCCAAACAGGAGGTTAAAGAGACTGACTCTCCAAGTGGGGAGAGTGTTAGTAAAGCGTCTGGAATGTTGCACCCGAGTACCAGGGGAGGAAAACTGAGACATATTTGAACACATCTCCCGATCTCATGGTTGATCATACTCTAGGTTCCACATGCATGTTTTAGCTGAAGGAAGAATACCTTAAACCTGGGTAGTTGAAACCCGTGGAATGGGTACCATGCAATATGACTTCAAAGGGTCTTCATTTGCTCACCGAACCTCTCCAATCCTATCACTGCTGCGTTTATGCCCCTGTACACATGCTTGATTCTCTTTCGGAGACATAGCAATTCTTAGGTTTTAAGATACTTACAAGTCAGGTACATTCTTAGGCGTTTAATATGCGGTGTTGAGTCCATTTCGTTGAGCAAGGAGTAGCTCTTGTCTATTCCATATTTGACTTAAGGAACTTTATCTGTGCTCATTTCAATCTCTGGTTTTATGCAGCACCCCAACTCACCTTTACCCTTAAGCAAGCATAAGTTGGTTTTCTAAATTTGAGACCCTGTTCTGTTCTGTAATTCAGTTCCTGTGTAGCCAAGTTTACATTCCGTGTATTACTGATATCTTATGATGTTTCTTTTTCTGTGTGACTTATTTCAGTTAGAATCATCATACCTGAATCCACTCATTGTGCTGCTAAGGGCCTGATGACACAGATTTCATTGCTGAGTGACATTGCTTTGTAAGTAAATACCACAACTTCTTTATCCATTTTTCACTTTCTGTGATATTGAACTTGTACGGTAAACGAGGTTCTTGTAAACGGAGGCGTCCCAAACTTTGGGGTGGCTGTGTCTTTTTGATTTTAATTTCCCTAAGCTATAGGACCATAAGTGGAAGTGCCCTAGGTTCTGTTGCTTTGTTTTTTAGATGTTTCAGGAAACACCATACACTTCTCCCGAGTGGTTTTTGGCAATTTACATCCCGCCCATCAGCATAACAAGGCTCCCAGTTCTCCATGGCCTGTCCTGCCTTTCTGGATTTTACACTTTTTTCAGATGGCCCTTTTGACCGGGGGGAAGTGAGACTTCATTGTAGTGCAGATTTCCTTTGCAAGCTTGCTTGGTTGGCAAAAAAGGGCGTATGCGTTTTTTCCTGAATATATTCAGGAAAAAACGCATACGCCCTTTTTGGCCAAGTGCATCATTGTGGACGTTCTGCCTCTTTTCCTATGCTTTCAATGCAATTCCAGTCTACCTCCTGAAATCGGTTTCCTGCAATTCTGCCCCGCTTTCAAGTCCTCTTGGCAGCCTTACTTCAGTCTATTTTTGGACGATAGCTGTCATTTATAACTCTGCAGGTTTGTGAATTACAGTGACCCTGAGCTCCTTTCTTCAACTCGCTTTCTTGTGACCTGGCCGCAACACCGCAGGATGGCTTCAGGCCCTAATCTGGTTCTGGCACGGCACGCTGAGCCTTTGGTTATTTCCTCTTCCTGGTGGGAAATGAGAGTTAAATTTGCCCGTCCAGACACCTCCAGCTAGTCTCTCATTGGTTCTCGCTATTCCTGTTCATCTTCCGCAGAAATTGCAAACTGGGCCAAACAGGAGGTTAAAGGCGCTGACTCTCCAAGTGGGGAGAGTGTTAGTAAAGCGTCTGGAATGTTGCACCCGAGTACCAGGGGAGGAAAACTGAGACATATTTGAACACGTCTCCCGTTCACATGGTTGATCATACTTGGGTTCCACATGCATGTTTTAGCTGAAGGAAGAATACCTTAAACCTGGAGAGTTAAGACCCGTGGAATGGGTACCATGCAATATGAATACAAAGGGTCTTCATTTGCTCACCGAACCTCTCCAATCCTATCACTGCTGCGTTTATGCCCCTGTACACATGCTTGATTCTCTTTCGGAGACATAGCAATCCATAGGTTTTAAGATACTTACAAGTCAGGTACATTCTTAGGCGTTTAATAAGCGGTGTTGAGTCCATTTCGTTGAGCAAGGAGTAGCTCTTGTCTATTCCATATTTGGCTTAAGGAACTTTATCTGTGCTCATTTCAATCTCTGGTTTTATGCAGCACCCCAACTCACCTTTCCCCTTAAGCAAGCATAAGTTGTTTTTCTAAATTTGAGACCCTGTTCTGTTCTGTAATTCAGTTCCTGTGTAGCCAAGTTTCCATTCCGTGTATTACTGATATCTTATGATGTTTCTTTTTCTGTGTGACTTATTTCAGTTAGAATCATCATACCTGAATCCACTCATTGTGATTCTAAGGGCCTGATGACATAGATTTCATTGCTGAGTGATATTGCTTTGTAAGTAAATACCACAACTTCTTTATCCATTTTTCACTTTCTGCGATGTTGAACTTGTACTGTAAACGAGGTTCTTGTAAACAGAGGCGTCCCAAACTTTGGGGTGGCTGTGTCTTTTTGATTTTAATTTCCCTAAGCTATAGGACCATAAGTGGCAGTGCCCTAGGCTCTGTTGCTTTGTTTTTTAGATGTTTCAGGAAACACCATACACTTCTCCCGAGTGTCTGTTGGCAATTTACATCCCGACAATCAGCATAACAAGGCTCCCAGTTCTCCATGGCCTGTCCTGCCTTTCTGGATTTTACACCTTTTTCAGATGGCCCTTTTGACCGGGGGGAAGTGAGACTTCATTGTAGTGCAGATTTCCTTTGCAAGCTTGCTTGGTTGGCCAAAAAGGGCGTATGCGTTTTTTCCTGAATATATTCAGGAAAAAACGCATACGCCCTTTTTGGCCAAGTGCATCATTGTGGACGTTCTGCCTCTTTTCCTATGCTTTCAATGCAATTCCAGTCTACCTCCTGAAATCGGTTTCCTGCAATTCTGCCCCGCTTTCAAGTCCTCTTGGCAGCCTTACTTCTGTCTATTTTTGGACGATAGCTGTCATTTATAACTCTGCAGGTTTGTGAATTACAGTGCCCCTGAGCTCCTTTCTTCAACTCGCTTTCTTGTGACCTGGCCGCAACACCGCAGGATGGCTTCAGGCCCTAATCTGGTTCTGGCATGGCACGCTGAGCCTTTGGTTAATTCCTCTTCCTGGTAGGAAATGAGAGTTAAATTTGCCCGTCCGGACACCTCCAGCTAGTCTCCGTTGGTTCGCGCTATTCCTGTTCATCTTCCGCAGAAATTGCAAACTGGGCCAAACAGGAGGTTAAAGGGACTGACTCTCCAAGTCGGGAGAGTGTTCGTAAAGCGTCTGGAATGTTGCACCCGAGTACCAGGGTACGAAAACTGAGACATATTTGAACACGTCTCCCGATCACATGGTTGATCATACTCTAGGTTCCACATGCATGTTTTAGCTGAAGGAAGAATACCTTAAAACTGGGTAGTTGAAACCCGTGGAATGGGTACCATGCAATATGACTTCAAAGGGTCTTCATTTGCTCACCGAACCTCTCCAATCCTATCACTGCTGCGTTTATGCCCCTGTACACATGCTTGATTCTCTTTTGGAGACATAGCAATCCATAGGTTTTAAGATATTTACAAGTCAGGTACATTCTTAGGCGTTTAATATGCGGTGTTGAGTCCATTTCGTTGAGCAAGGAGTAGCTCTTGTCTATTCCATATTTGGCTTAAGGAACTTTATCTGTGCTCATTTCAATCTCTGGTTTTATGCAGCACCCCAACTCACCTTTACCCTTAAGCAAGCATAAGTTGTTTTTCTAAATTTGAGACCCTGTTCTGTTCTGTAATTCAGTTCCTGTGTAGCCAAGTTTACATTCCGTGTATTACTGATATCTTATGATGTTTCTTTTTCTGTGTGACTTACTTCACTTAGAATCATCATACCTGAATCCACTCATTGTGCTGCTAAGGGCCTGATGACACAGATTTCATTGCTGAGTGATATTGCTTTGTAAGTAAATACCACAACTTCTTTATCCATTTTTCACTTTCTGCGATGTTGAACTTGTACTGTAAACGAGGTTCTTGTAAACAGAGGCGTCCCAAACTTTGGGGTGGCTGTGTCTTTTTGATTTTAATTTCCCTAAGCTATAGGACCATAAGTGGAAGTGCCCTAGGTTCTGTTGCTTTGTTTTTTAGATGTTTCAGGAAACACCATACACTTCTCCCGAGTGGTTGTTGGCAATTTACATCCCGCCCATCAGCATAACAAGGCTCCCAGTTCTCCATGGCCTGTCCTGCCTTTCTGGATTTTACACTTTTTTGAGATGGCCCTTTTGACCGGGGGGAAGTGAGACTTCATTGTAGTGCAGATTTCTTTGCAAGCTTGCTTGGTTGGCCAAAAAGCGCGTATGCGTTTTTTCCTGAATATATTCAGGAAAAAACGCATACGCCCTTTTTGGCCAAGTGCATCATTGTGGACGTTCTGCCTCTTTTCCTATGCTTTCAATGCAATTCCAGTCTACCTCCTGAAATCGGTTTCCTGCAATTCTGCCCCGCTTTCAAGTCCTCTTGGCAGCCTTACTTCAGTCTATTTTTGGACGATAGCTGTCATTTATAACTCTGCAGGTTTGTGAATTACAGTGCCCCTGAGCTCCTTTCTTCAACTCGCTTTCTTGTGACCTGGCCGCAACACCGCAGGATGGCTTCAGGCCCTAATCTGGGTCCGGCCCGGCATGCTGAGCCTTTGGTTAATTCCTCTTCCTGGTGGGAAATGAGAGTTAAATTTGCCCGTCCAGACACCTCCAGCTAGCCTCTCATTGGTTCTCGCTATTCCTGTTCATCTTCCGCAGAAATTGCAAACTGGGCCAAACAGGAGGTTAAAGGGACTGACTCTCCAAGTGGGGAGAGTGTTAGTAAAGCGTCTGGAATGTTGCACCCGAGTACCAGGGGAGGAAAACTGAGACATATTTGAACACATCTCCCGATCACATGGTTGATCATACTCTAGGTTCCACATGCATGTTTTAGCTGAAGGAAGAATACCTTAAACCTGGGTAGTTGAAACCCGTGGAATGGGTACCATGCAATATGACTTCAAAGGGTCTTCATTTGCTCACCGAACCTCTCCAATCCTATCACTGCTGCGTTTATGCCCCTGTACACATGCTTGATTCTCTTTCGGAGACATAGCAATTCTTAGGTTTTAAGATACTTACAAGTCAGGTACATTCTTAGGCGTTTAATATGCGGTGTTGAGTCCATTTCGTTGAGCAAGGAGTAGCTCTTGTCTATTCCATATTTGACTTAAGGAACTTTATCTGTGCTCATTTCAATCTCTGGTTTTATGCAGCACCCCAACTCACCTTTACCCTTAAGCAAGCATAAGTTGGTTTTCTAAATTTGAGACCCTGTTCTGTTCTGTAATTCAGTTCCTGTGTAGCCAAGTTTACATTCCGTGTATTACTGATATCTTATGATGTTTCTTTTTCTGTGTGACTTATTTCAGTTAGAATCATCATACCTGAATCCACTCATTGTGCTGCTAAGGGCCTGATGACACAGATTTCATTGCTGAGTGACATTGCTTTGTAAGTAAATACCACAACTTCTTTATCCATTTTTCACTTTCTGTGATATTGAACTTGTACGGTAAACGAGGTTCTTGTAAACGGAGGCGTCCCAAACTTTGGGGTGGCTGTGTCTTTTTGATTTTAATTTCCCTAAGCTATAGAACCATAAGTGGAAGTGCCCTAGGTTCTGTTGCTTTGTTTTTTAGATGTTTCAGGAAACACCATACACTTCTCCCGAGTGGTTTTTGGCAATTTACATCCCGCCCATCAGCATAACAAGGCTCCCAGTTCTCCATGGCCTGTCCTGCCTTTCTGGATTTTACACTTTTTTCAGATGGCCCTTTTGACCAGGGGGAAGTGAGACTTCATTGTAGTGCAGATTTCCTTTGCAAGCTTGCTTGGTTGGCAAAAAAGGGCGTATGCGTTTTTTCCTGAATATATTCAGGAAAAAACGCATACGCCCTTTTTGGCCAAGTGCATCATTGTGGACGTTCTGCCTCTTTTCCTATGCTTTCAATGCAATTCCAGTCTACCTCCTGAAATCGGTTTCCTGCAATTCTGCCCCGCTTTCAAGTCCTCTTGGCAGCCTTACTTCAGTCTATTTTTGGACGATAGCTGTCATTTATAACTCTGCAGGTTTGTGAATTACAGTGCCCCTGAGCTCCTTTCTTCAACTCGCTTTCTTGTGACCTGGCCGCAACACCGCAGGATGGCTTCAGGCCCTAATCTGGTTCTGGCACGGCACGCTGAGCCTTTGGTTATTTCCTCTTCCTGGTGGGAAATGAGAGTTAAATTTGCCCGTCCAGACACCTCCAGCTAGTCTCTCATTGGTTCTTGCTATTCCTGTTCATCTTCCGCAGAAATTGCAAACTGGGCCAAACAGGAGGTTAAAGGCGCTGACTCTCCAAGTGGGGAGAGTGTTAGTAAAGCGTCTGGAATGTTGCACCCGAGTACCAGGGGAGAAAAACTGAGACATATTTGAACACGTCTCCCGTTCACATGGTTGATCATACTTGGGTTCCACATGCATGTTTTAGCTGAAGGAAGAATACCTTAAACCTGGAGAGTTAAGACCCGTGGAATGGGTACCATGCAATATGAATACAAAGGGTCTTCATTTGCTCACCGAACCTCTCCAATCCTATCACTGCTGCGTTTATGCCCCTGTACACATGCTTGATTCTCTTTCGGAGACATAGCAATCCATAGGTTTTAAGATACTTACAAGTCAGGTACATTCTTAGGCGTTTAATATGCGGTGTTGAGTCCATTTCGTTGAGCAAGGAGTAGCTCTTGTCTATTCCATATTTGGCTTAAGGAACTTTATCTGTGCTCATTTCAATCTCTGGTTTTATGCAGCACCCCAACTCACCTTTCCCCTTAAGCAAGCATAAGTTGTTTTTCTAAATTTGAGACCCTGTTCTGTTCTGTAATTCAGTTCCTGTGTAGCCAAGTTTCCATTCCGTGTATTACTGATATCTTATGATGTTTCTTTTTCTGTGTGACTTATTTCAGTTAGAATCATCATACCTGAATCCACTCATTGTGATTCTAAGGGCCTGATGACATCGATTTCATTGCTGAGTGATATTGCTTTGTAAGTAAATACCACAACTTCTTTATCCATTTTTCACTTTCTGCGATGTTGAACTTGTACTGTAAACGAGGTTCTTGTAAACAGAGGCGTCCCAAACTTTGGGGTGGCTGTGTCTTTTTGATTTTAATTTCCCTAAGCTATAGGACCATAAGTGGCAGTGCCCTAGGCTCTGTTGCTTTGTTTTTTAGATGTTTCAGGAAACACCATACACTTCTCCCGAGTGTCTGTTGGCAATTTACATCCCGCCCATCAGCATAACAAGGCTCCCAGTTCTCCATGGCCTGTCCTGCCTTTCTGGATTTTACACTTTTTTCAGATGGCCCTTTTGACCGGGGGGAAGTGAGACTTCATTGTAGTGCAGATTTCCTTTGCAAGCTTGCTTGGTTGGCCAAAAAGGGCGTATGCGTTTTTTCCTGAATATATTCAGGAAAAAACGCATACGCCCTTTTTGGCCAAGTGCATCATTGTGGACGTTCTGCCTCTTTTCCTATGCTTTCAATGCAATTCCAGTCTACCTCCTGAAATCGGTTTCCTGCAATTCTGCCCCGCTTTCAAGTCCTCTTGGCAGCCTTACTTCTGTCTATTTTTGGACGATAGCTGTCATTTATAACTCTGCAGGTTTGTGAATTACAGTGCCCCTGAGCTCCTTTCTTCAACTCGCTTTCTTGTGACCTGGCCGCAACACCGCAGGATGGCTTCAGGCCCTAATCTGGTTCTGGCATGGCACGCTGAGCCTTTGGTTAATTCCTCTTCCTGGTAGGAAATGAGAGTTAAATTTGCCCGTCCGGACACCTCCAGCTAGTCTCCGTTGGTTCGCGCTATTCCTGTTCATCTTCCGCAGAAATTGCAAACTGGGCCAAACAGGAGGTTAAAGGGACTGACTCTCCAAGTCGGGAGAGTGTTCGTAAAGCGTCTGGAATGTTGCACCCGAGTACCAGGGTACGAAAACTGAGACATATTTGAACACGTCTCCCGATCACATGGTTGATCATACTCTAGGTTCCACATGCATGTTTTAGCTGAAGGAAGAATACCTTAAACCTGGGTAGTTGAAACCCGTGGAATGGGTACCATGCAATATGACTTCAAAGGGTCTTCATTTGCTCACCGAACCTCTCCAATCCTATCACTGCTGCGTTTATGCCCCTGTACACATGCTTGATTCTCTTTTGGAGACATAGCAATCCATAGGTTTTAAGATATTTACAAGTCAGGTACATTCTTAGGCGTTTAATATGCGGTGTTGAGTCCATTTCGTTGAGCAAGGAGTAGCTCTTGTCTATTCCATATTTGGCTTAAGGAACTTTATCTGTGCTCATTTCAATCTCTGGTTTTATGCAGCACCCCAACTCACCTTTACCCTTAAGCAAGCATAAGTTGTTTTTCTAAATTTGAGACCCTGTTCTGTTCTGTAATTCAGTTCCTGTGTAGCCAAGTTTACATTCCGTGTATTACTGATATCTTATGATGTTTCTTTTTCTGTGTGACTTACTTCACTTAGAATCATCATACCTGAATCCACTCATTGTGCTGTTAAGGGCCTGATGACACAGATTTCATTGCTGAGTGATATTGCTTTGTAAGTAAATACCACAACTTCTTTATCCATTTTTCACTTTCTGCGATGTTGAACTTGTACTGTAAACGAGGTTCTTGTAAACAGAGGCGTCCCAAATTTTGGGGTGGCTGTGTCTTTTTGATTTTAATTTCCCTAAGCTATAGGTCCATAAGTGGAAGTGCCCTAGGTTCTGTTGCTTTGTTTTTTAGATGTTTCAGGAAACACCATACACTTCTCCCGAGTGTCTGTTGGCAATTTACATCCCGCCCATCAGCATAACAAGGCTCCCAGTTCTCCATGGCCTGTCCTGCCTTTCTGGATTTTACACTTTTTTGAGATGGCCCTTTTGACCGGGGGGAAGTGAGACTTCATTGTAGTGCAGATTTCTTTGCAAGCTTGCTTGGTTGGCCAAAAAACGCGTATGCGTTTTTTCCTGAATATATTCAGGAAAAAACGCATACGCCCTTTTTGGCCAAGTGCATCATTGTGGACGTTCTGCCTCTTTTCCTATGCTTTCAATGCAATTCCAGTCTACCTCCTGAAATCGGTTTCCTGCAATTCTGCCCCGCTTTCAAGTCCTCTTGGCAGCCTTACTTCAGTCTATTTTTGGACGATAGCTGTCATTTATAACTCTGCAGGTTTGTGAATTACAGTGCCCCTGAGCTCCTTTCTTCAACTTGCTTTCTTGTGACCTGGCCGCAACACCGCAGGATGGCTTCAGGCCCTAATCTGGTTCCGGCACGGCACGCTGAGCCTTTGGTTATTTCCTCTTCCTGGTGGGAAATGAGAGTTAAATTTGCCCCTCCAGACACCTCCAGCTAGCCTCTCATTGGTTCTCGCTATTCCTGTTCATCTTCCGCAGAAATTGCAAACTGGGCCAAACAGGAGGTTAAAGGCGCTGACTCTCCAAGTGGGGAGAGTGTTAGTAAAGCGTCTGGAATGTTGCACCCGAGTACCAGGGGAGGAAAACTGAGACATATTTGAACACGTCTCCCGTTCACATGGTTGATCATACTTGGGTTCCACATGCATGTTTTAGCTGAAGGAAGAATACCTTAAACCTGGAGAGTTAAGACCCGTGTAATGGGTACCATGCAATATGACTTCAAAGGGTCTTCATTTGCTCACCGAACCTCTCCAATCCTATCACTGCTGCGTTTATGCCCCTGTACACATGCTTGATTCTCTTTCGGAGACATAGCAATCCATAGGTTTTAAGATACTTACTAGTCAGGTACATTCTTAGGCGTTTAATATGCGGTGTTGAGTCCATTTCGTTGAGCAAGTAGTAGCTCTTGTCTATTCCATATTTGACTTAAGGAACTTTATCTGTGCTCATTTCAATCTCTGGTTTTATGCAGCACCCCAACTCACCTTTCCCCTTAAGCAAGCATAAGTTGGTTTTCTAAATTTGAGACCCTGTTCTGTTCTGTAATTCAGTTCCTGTGTAGCCAAGTTTCCATTCCGTGTATTACTGATATCTTACGATGTTTCTTTTTCTGTGTGACTTACTTCAGTTAGAATCATCATACCTGAATCCACTCATTGTGCTGCTAAGGGCCTGATGACACAGATTTCATTGCTGAGTGATATTGCTTTGTAAGTAAATACCACAACTTCTTTATCCATTTTTCACTTTCTGCGATGTTGAACTTGTACTGTAAACGAGGTTCTTGTAAACAGAGCCGTTCCAAACTTTGGGGTGGCTGTGTCTTTTTGATTTTAATTTCCCTAAGCTATAGGACCATAAGTGGAAGTGCCCTAGGTTCTGTTGCTTTGTTTTTTAGATGTTTCAGGAAACACCATACACTTCTCCCGAGTGGTTGTTGGCAATTTACATCCCGCCCATCAGCATAACAAGGCTCCCAGTTCTCCATGGCCTGTCCTGCCTTTCTGGATTTTACACTTTTTTCAGATGGCCATTTTGACCGGGGGGAAGTGAGACTTCATTGTAGTGCAGATTTCCTTTGCAAGCTTGCTTGGTTGGCCAAAAAGGGCGTATGCGTTTTTTCCTGAATATATTCAGGAAAAAACGCATACGCCCTTTTTGGCCAAGTGCATCATTGTGGACGTTCTGCCTCTTTTCCTATGCTTTCAATGCAATTCCAGTCTACCTCCTGAAATCGGTTTCCTGCAATTCTGCCCCGCTTTCAAGTCCTCTTGGCAGCCTTACTTCAGTCTATTTTTGGACGATAGCTGTCATTTATAACTCTGCAGGTTTGTGAATTACAGTGCCCCTGAGCTCCTTTCTTCAACTCGCTTTCTTGTGACCTGGCCGCAACACCGCAGGATGGCTTCAGGCCCTAATCTGGTTCTGGCATGGCACGCTGAGCCTTTGGTTAATTCCTCTTCCTGGTAGGAAATGAGAGTTAAATTTGCCCGTCCGGACACCTCCAGCTAGTCTCCGTTGGTTCTCGCTATTCCTGTTCATCTTCCGCAGAAATTGCAAACTGGGCCAAACAGGAGGTTAAAGGGACTGACTCTCCAAGTCGGGAGAGTGTTAATAAAGCGTCTGGAATGTTGCACCCGAGTACCAGGGGAGGAAAACTGAGACATATTTGAACACGTCTCCCGATCACATGGTTGATCATACTCTAGGTTCCACATGCATGTTTTAGCTGAAGGAAGAATACCTTAAACCTGGGTAGTTGAAACCCGTGGAATGGGTACCATGCAATATGACTTCAAAGGGTCTTCATTTGCTCACCGAACCTCTCCAATCCTATCACTGCTGCGTTTATGCCCCTGTACACATGCTTGATTCTCTTTTGGAGACATAGCAATCCATAGGTTTTAAGATATTTACAAGTCAGGTACATTCTTAGGCGTTTAATATGCGGTGTTGAGTCCATTTTGTTGAGCAACGAGTAGCTCTTGTTTATTCCATATTTGGCTTAAGGAACTTTATCTGTGCTCATTTCAATCTCTGGTTTTATGCAGCACCCCAACTCACCTTTACCCTTAAGCAAGCATAAGTTGTTTTTCTAAATTTGAGTCCCTGTTCTGTTCTGTAATTCAGTTCCTGTGTAGCCAAGTTTACATTCCGTGTATTACTGATATCTTATGATGTTTCTTTTTCTGTGTGACTTACTTCAGTTAGAATCATCATACCTGAATCCACTCATTGTGCTGCTAAGGGCCTGATGACACAGATTTCATTGCTGAGTGATATTGCTTTGTAAGTAAATACCACAACTTCTTTATCCATTTTTCACTTTCTGCGATGTTGAACTTGTACTGTAAACGAGGTTCTTGTAAACAAAGGCGTCCCAAACTTTGGGGTGGCTGTGTCTTTTTGATTTTAATTTCCCTAAGCTATAGGACCATAAGTGGCAGTGCCCTAGGCTCTGTTGCTTTGTTTTTTAGATGTTTCAGGAAACACCATACACTTCTCCCGAGTGTCTGTTGGCAATTTACATCCCGCCCATCAGCATAACAAGGCTCCCAGTTCTCCATGGCCTGTCCTGCCTTTCTGGATTTTACACTTTTTTCAGATGGCCCTTTTGACCGGGGGGAAGTGAGACTTCATTGTAGTGCAGATTTCCTTTCCAAGCTTGCTTGGTTGGCCAAAAAGGGCGTATGCGTTTTTTCCTGAATATATTCAGGAAAAAACGCATACGCCCTTTTTGGCCAAGTGCATCATTGTGGACGTTCTGCCTCTTTTCCTATGCTTTCAATGCAATTCCAGTCTACCTCCTGAAATCGGTTTCCTGCAATTCTGCCCCGCTTTCAAGTCCTCTTGGCAGCCTTACTTCAGTCTATTTTTGGACGATAGCTGTCATTTATAACTCTGCAGGTTTGTGAATTACAGTGCCCCTGAGCTCCTTTCTTCAACTTGCTTTCTTGTGACCTGGCCGCAACATCGCAGGATGGCTTCAGGCCCTAATCTGGTTCCGGCACGGCACGCTGAGCCTTTGGTTATTTCCTCTTCCTGGTGGGAAATGAGAGTTAAATTTGCCCCTCCAGACACCTCCAGCTAGCCTCTCATTGGTTCTCGCTATTCCTGTTCATCTTCCGCAGAAATTGCAAACTGGGCCAAACAGGAGGTTAAAGGCGCTGACTCTCCAAGTGGGGAGAGTGTTAGTAAAGCGTCTGGAATGTTGCACCCGAGTACCAGGGGAGGAAAACTGAGACATATTTGAACACGTCTCCCGTTCACATGGTTGATCATACTTGGGTTCCACATGCATGTTTTAGCTGAAGGAAGAATACCTTAAACCTGGAGAGTTAAGACCCGTGTAATGGGTACCATGCAATATGACTTCAAAGGGTCTTCATTTGCTCACCGAACCTCTCCAATCCTATCACTGCTGCGTTTATGCCCCTGTACACATGCTTGATTCTCTTTCGGAGACATAGCAATCCATAGGTTTTAAGATACTTACTAGTCAGGTACATTCTTAGGCGTTTAATATGCGGTGTTGAGTCCATTTCGTTGAGCAAGTAGTAGCTCTTGTCTATTCCATATTTGACTTAAGGAACTTTATCTGTGCTCATTTCAATCTCTGGTTTTATGCAGCACCCCAACTCACCTTTCCCCTTAAGCAAGCATAAGTTGGTTTTCTAAATTTGAGACCCTGTTCTGTTCTGTAATTCAGTTCCTGTGTAGCCAAGTTTCCATTCCGTGTATTACTGATATCTTACGATGTTTCTTTTTCTGTGTGACTTACTTCAGTTAGAATCATCATACCTGAATCCACTCATTGTGCTGCTAAGGGCCTGATGACACAGATTTCATTGCTGAGTGATATTGCTTTGTAAGTAAATACCACAACTTCTTTATCCATTTTTCACTTTCTGCGATGTTGAACTTGTACTGTAAACGAGGTTCTTGTAAACAGAGCCGTTCCAAACTTTGGGGTGGCTGTGTCTTTTTGATTTTAATTTCCCTAAGCTATAGGACCATAAGTGGAAGTGCCCTAGGTTCTGTTGCTTTGTTTTTTAGATGTTTCAGGAAACACC
This sequence comes from Delphinus delphis, assembly GCF_949987515.2. Taxonomy (NCBI): domain Eukaryota; kingdom Metazoa; phylum Chordata; class Mammalia; order Artiodactyla; family Delphinidae; genus Delphinus; species Delphinus delphis. The sequence continues at coordinate 44,676 of NW_027192933.1, read as the reverse complement.
ATACACTTCTCCCGAGTGGTTGTTGGCAATTTACATCCCGCCCATCAGCATAACAAGGCTCCCAGTTCTCCATGGCCTGTCCTGCCTTTCTGGATTTTACACTTTTTTCAGATGGCCATTTTGACCGGGGGGAAGTGAGACTTCATTGTAGTGCAGATTTCCTTTGCAAGCTTGCTTGGTTGGCCAAAAAGGGCGTATGCGTTTTTTCCTGAATATATTCAGGAAAAAACGCATACGCCCTTTTTGGCCAAGTGCATCATTGTGGACGTTCTGCCTCTTTTCCTATGCTTTCAATGCAATTCCAGTCTACCTCCTGAAATCGGTTTCCTGCAATTCTGCCCCGCTTTCAAGTCCTCTTGGCAGCCTTACTTCAGTCTATTTTTGGACGATAGCTGTCATTTATAACTCTGCAGGTTTGTGAATTACAGTGCCCCTGAGCTCCTTTCTTCAACTCGCTTTCTTGTGACCTGGCCGCAACACCGCAGGATGGCTTCAGGCCCTAATCTGGTTCTGGCATGGCACGCTGAGCCTTTGGTTAATTCCTCTTCCTGGTAGGAAATGAGAGTTAAATTTGCCCGTCCGGACACCTCCAGCTAGTCTCCGTTGGTTCTCGCTATTCCTGTTCATCTTCCGCAGAAATTGCAAACTGGGCCAAACAGGAGGTTAAAGGGACTGACTCTCCAAGTCGGGAGAGTGTTAATAAAGCGTCTGGAATGTTGCACCCGAGTACCAGGGGAGGAAAACTGAGACATATTTGAACACGTCTCCCGATCACATGGTTGATCATACTCTAGGTTCCACATGCATGTTTTAGCTGAAGGAAGAATACCTTAAACCTGGGTAGTTGAAACCCGTGGAATGGGTACCATGCAATATGACTTCAAAGGGTCTTCATTTGCTCACCGAACCTCTCCAATCCTATCACTGCTGCGTTTATGCCCCTGTACACATGCTTGATTCTCTTTTGGAGACATAGCAATCCATAGGTTTTAAGATATTTACAAGTCAGGTACATTCTTAGGCGTTTAATATGCGGTGTTGAGTCCATTTTGTTGAGCAACGAGTAGCTCTTGTCTATTCCATATTTGGCTTAAGGAACTTTATCTGTGCTCATTTCAATCTCTGGTTTTATGCAGCACCCCAACTCACCTTTACCCTTAAGCAAGCATAAGTTGTTTTTCTAAATTTGAGTCCCTGTTCTGTTCTGTAATTCAGTTCCTGTGTAGCCAAGTTTACATTCCGTGTATTACTGATATCTTATGATGTTTCTTTTTCTGTGTGACTTACTTCAGTTAGAATCATCATACCTGAATCCACTCATTGTGCTGCTAAGGGCCTGATGACACAGATTTCATTGCTGAGTGATATTGCTTTGTAAGTAAATACCACAACTTCTTTATCCATTTTTCACTTTCTGCGATGTTGAACTTGTACTGTAAACGAGGTTCTTGTAAACAGAGCCGTTCCAAACTTTGGGGTGGCTGTGTCTTTTTGATTTTAATTTCCCTAATCTATAGGACCATAAGTGGAAGTGCCCTAGGCTCTGTTGCTTTGTTTTTTAGATGTTTCAGGAAACACCATACACTTCTCCCGAGTGTCTGTTGGCAATTTACATCCCGCCCATCAGCATAACAAGGCTCCCAGTTCTCCATGGCCTGTCCTGCCTTTCTGGATTTTACACTTTTTTCAGATGGCCATTTTGACCGGGGGGAAGTGAGACTTCATTGTAGTGCAGATTTCCTTTCCAAGCTTGCTTGGTTGGCCAAAAAGGGCGTATGCGTTTTTTCCTGAATATATTCAGGAAAAAACGCATACGCCCTTTTTGGCCAAGTGCATCATTGTGGACGTTCTGCCTCTTTTCCTATGCTTTCAATGCAATTCCAGTCTACCTCCTGAAATCGGTTTCCTGCAATTCTGCCCCGCTTTCAAGTCCTCTTGGCAGCCTTACTTCAGTCTATTTTTGGACGATAGCTGTCATTTATAACTCTGCAGGTTTGTGAATTACAGTGCCCCTGAGCTCCTTTCTTCAACTCGCTTTCTTGTGACCTGGCCGCAACACCGCAGGATGGCTTCAGGCCCTAATCTGGTTCCGGCACGGCACGCTGAGCCTTTGGTTATTTCCTCTTCCTGGTGGGAAATGAGAGTTAAATTTGCCCCTCCAGACACCTCCAGCTAGCCTCTCATTGGTTCTCGCTATTCCTGTTCATCTTCCGCAGAAATTGCAAACTGGGCCAAACAGGAGGTTAAAGGCACTGACTCTCCAAGTGGGGAGAGTGTTAGTAAAGCGTCTGGAATGTTGCACCCGAGTACCAGGGGAGGAAAACTGAGACATATTTGAACACGTCTCCCGTTCACATGGTTGATCATACTTGGGTTCCACATGCATGTTTTAGCTGAAGGAAGAATACCTTAAACCTGGAGAGTTGAGACCCGTGTAATGGGTACCATGCAATATGACTTCAAAGGGTCTTCATTTGCTCACCGAACCTCTCCAATCCTATCACTGCTGCGTTTATGCCCCTGTACACATGCTTGATTCTCTTTTGGAGACATAGCAATCCATAGGTTTTAAGATATTTACAAGTCAGGTACATTCTTAGGCGTTTAATATGCGGTGTTGAGTCCATTTTGTTGAGCAAGGAGTAACTCTTGTCTATTCCATATTTGGCTTAAGGAACTTTATCTGTGCTCATTTCAATCTCTGGTTTTATGCAGCACCCCAACTCACCTTTACCCTTAAGCAAGCATAAGTTGTTTTTCTAAATTTGAGTCCCTGTTCTGTTCTGTAATTCAGTTCCTGTGTAGCCAAGTTTACATTCCGTGTATTACTGATATCTTATGATGTTTCTTTTTCTGTGTGACTTACTTCAGTTAGAATCATCATACCTGAATCCACTCATTGTGCTGCTAAGGGCCTGATGACACAGATTTCATTGCTGAGTGATATTGCTTTGTAAGTAAATACCACAACTTCTTTATCCATTTTTCACTTTCTGCGATGTTGAACTTGTACTGTAAACGAGGTTCTTGTAAACAGAGCCGTTCCAAACTTTGGGGTGGCTGTGTCTTTTTGATTTTAATTTCCCTAATCTATAGGACCATAAGTGGAAGTGCCCTAGGCTCTGTTGCTTTGTTTTTTAGATGTTTCAGGAAACACCATACACTTCTCCCGAGTGTCTGTTGGCAATTTACATCCCGCCCATCAGCATAACAAGGCTCCCAGTTCTCAATGGCCTGTTGCCTTTCTGGATTTTACACATTTTTCAGATGGCCCTTTTGATCGGGGGGAAGTGAGACTTCATTGTAGTGCAGATTTCCTTTGCAAGCTTGCTTGGTTGGCCAAAAAGGGCGTATGCGTTTTTTCCTGAATATATTCAGGAAAAAACGCATACGCCCTTTTTGGCCAAGTGCATCATTGTGGACGTTCTGCCTCTTTTCCTATGCTTTCAATGCAATTCCAGTCTGCCTCCTGAAATCGGTTTCCTGCAATTCTGCCCCGCTTTCAAGTCCTCTTGGCAGCCTTACTTCAGTATATTTTTGGACGATAGCTGTCATTTATAACTCTGCAGGTTAGTGAATTACAGTGCCCCTGAGCTCCTTTCTTCAACTCGCTTTCTTGTGACCTGGCCGCAACACCGCAGGATGGCTTCAGGCCCTAATCTGGTTCCGGTACGGCACGCTGAGCCTTTGGTTATTTCCTCTTCCTGGTGGGAAATGAGAGTTAAATTTGCCCGTCCAGACACCTCCAGCTAGCCTCTCATTGGTTCTCGCTATTCCTGTTCATCTTCCGCAGAAATTGCAAACTGGGCCAAACAGGAGGTTAAAGGCGCTGACTCTCCAAGTGGGGAGAGTGTTAGTAAAGCGTCTGGAATGTTGCACCCGAGTACCAGGGGAGGAAAACTGAGACATATTTGAACACGTCTCCCGTTCACATGGTTGATCATACTTGGGTTCCACATGCATGTTTTAGCTGAAGGAAGAACACCTTAAACCTGGAGAGTTGAGACCCGTGGAATGGGTACCATGCAATATGACTTCAAAGGGTCTTCATTTGCTCACCGAACCTCTCCAATCCTATCACTGCTGCGTTTATGCCCCTGTACACATGCTTGATTCTCTTTTGGAGACATAGCAATCCATAGGTTTTACGATAATTACTAGTCAGGTACATTCTTAGGCGTTTAATATGCGGTGTTGAGTCCATTTCGTTGAGCAAGGAGTAGCTCTTGTCTATTCCATATTTGACTTAAGGAACTTTATCTGTGCTCATTTCAATCTCTGGTTTTATGCAGCACCCCAACTCACCTTTACCCTTAAGCAAGCATAAGTTGGTTTTCTAAATTTGAGACCCTGTTCTGTTCTGTAATTCAGTTCCTGTGTAGCCAAGTTTACATTCCGTGTATTAGTGATATCTTATGATGTTTCTTTTTCTGTGTGACTTATTTCAGTTAGAATCATCATACCTGAATCCACTCATTGTGATGCTAAGGGCCTGATGACATAGATTTCATTGCTGAGTGATATTGCTTTGTAAGTAAATACCACAACTTCTTTATCCATTTTTCACTTTCTGCGATGTTGAACTTGTACTGTAAACGAGGTTCTTGTAAACAAAGGCGTCCCAAACTTTGGGGTGGCTGTGTCTTTTTGATTTTAATTTCCCTAAGCTATAGGACCATAAGTGGCAGTGCCCTAGGCTCTGTTGCTTTGTTTTTTAGATGTTTCAGGAAACACCATACACTTCTCCAGAGTGTCTGTTGGCAATTTACATCCCGCCCATCAGCATAACAAGGCTCCCAGTTCTCCATGGCCTGTCCTGCCTTTCTGGATTTTACACTTTTTTCAGATGGCCCTTTTGACCGGGGGGAAGTGAGACTTCATTGTAGTGCAGATTTCCTTTCCAAGCTTGCTTGGTTGGCCAAAAAGGGCGTATGTGTTTTTTCCTGAATATATTCAGGAAAAAACGCATACGCCCTTTTTGGCCAAGTGCATCATTGTGGACGTTCTGCCTCTTTTCCTATGCTTGCAGTGCAATTCCAGTCTGCCTCCTGAAATCGGTTTCCTGCAATTCTGCCCCGCTTTCAAGTCCTCTTGGCAGCCTTACTTCAGTATATTTTTGGACGATAGCTGTCATTTATAACTCTGCAGGTTAGTGAATTACAGTGCCCCTGAGCTCCTTTCTTCAACTCGCTTTCTTGTGACCTGGCCGCAACACCGCAGGATGGCTTCAGGCCCTAATCTGGTTCCGGTACGGCACGCTGAGCCTTTGGTTATTTCCTCTTCCTGGTGGGAAATGAGAGTTAAATTTGCCCGTCCAGACACCTCCAGCTAGCCTCTCATTGGTTCTCGCTATTCCTGTTCATCTTCCGCAGAAATTGCAAACTGGGCCAAACAGGAGGTTAAAGGCGCTGACTCTCCAAGTGGGGAGAGTGTTAGTAAAGCGTCTGGAATGTTGCACCCGAGTACCAGGGGAGGAAAACTGAGACATATTTGAACACGTCTCCCGTTCACATGGTTGATCATACTTGGGTTCCACATGCATGTTTTAGCTGAAGGAAGAATACCTTAAACCTGGAGAGTTGAGACCCGTGTAATGGGTACCATGCAATATGACTTCAAAGGGTCTTCATTTGCTCACCGAACCTCTCCAATCCTATCACTGCTGCGTTTATGCCCCTGTACACATGCTTGATTCTCTTTCGGAGACATAGCAATCCATAGGTTTTACGATAATTACTACTCAGGTACATTCTTAGGCGTTTAATATGCGGTGTTGAGTCCATTTCGTTGAGCAAGGAGTAGCTCTTGTCTATTCCATATTTGACTTAAGGAACTTTATCTGTGCTCATTTCAATCTCTGGTTTTATGCAGCACCCCAACTCACCTTTACCCTTAAGCAAGCATAAGTTGGTTTTCTAAATTTGAGACCCTGTTCTGTTCTGTAATTCAGTTCCTTTGTAGCCAAGTTTACATTCCGTGTATTAGTGATATCTTATGATGTTTCTTTTTCTGTGTGACTTATTTCAGTTAGAATCATCATACCTGAATCCACTCATTGTGCTGCTAAGGGCCTGATGACATACATTTCATTGCTGAGTGATATTGCTTTGTAAGTAAATCCCACAACTTCTTTATCCATTTTTCACTTTCTGCGATGTTGAACTTGTACTGTAAACGAGGTTCTTGTAAACAGAGGCATCCCAAACTTTGGGGTGGCTGTGTCTTTTTGATTTTAATTTCCCTAAGCTATAGGACCATAAGTGGAAGTGCCCTAGGCTCTGTTGCTTTGTTTTTTAGATGTTTCAGGAAACACCATACACTTCTCCCGAGTGGTTGTTGGCAATTTACATCCCGCCCATCAGCATAACAAGGCTCCCAGTTCTCCATGGCCTGTCCTGCCTTTCTGGATTTTACACTTTTTTCAGATGGCCCTTTTGACCGGGGGGAAGTGAGACTTCATTGTAGTGCAGATTTCCTTTGCAAGCTTGCTTGGTTGGCCAAAAAGGGCGTATGCGTTTTTTCCTGAATATATTCAGGAAAAAACGCATACGCCCTTTTTGGCCAAGTGCATCATTGTGGACGTTCTGCCTCTTTTCCTATGCTTTCAATGCAATTCCAGTCTACCTCCTGAAATCGGTTTCCTGCAATTCTGCCCCACTTTCAAGTCCTCTTGGCAGCCTTACTTCAGTCTATTTTTGGACGATAGCTGTCATTTATAACTCTGCAGGTTTGTGAATTACAGTGCCCCTGAGCTCCTTTCTTCAACTCGCTTTCTTGTGACCTGGCCGCAACACCGCAGGATGGCTTCAGGCCCTAATCTGGTTCCGGCATGGCACGCTGAGCCTTTGGTTATTTCCTCTTCCTGGTGGGAAATGAGAGTTAAATTTGCCCGTCCAGACACCTCCAGCTAGTCTCTCATTGGTTCTCGCTATTGCTGTTCATCTTCCGCAGAAATTGCAAACTGGGCCAAACAGGAGGTTAAAGGCGCTGACTCTCCAAGTGGGGAGAGTGTTAGTAAAGCGTCTGAAATGTTGCACCCGAGTACCAGGGGAGGAAAACTGAGACATATTTGAACACGTCTCCCGTTCACATGGTTGATCATACTTGGGTTCCACATGCATGTTTTAGCTGAAGGAAGAATACTTTAAACCTGAAAAGTTAAGACCCGTGTAATGGGTACCATGCAATATGACTTCAAAGGGTCTTCATTTGCTCACCGAACCTCTCCAATCCTATCACTGCTGCGTTTATGCCCCTGTACACATGCTTGATTCTCTTTCGGAGACATAGCAATCCATAGGTTTTAGGATACTTACTAGTCAGGTACATTCTTAGGCGTTTAATATGCGGTGTTGAGTCCATTTCGTTGAGCAAGGAGTAGCTCTTGTCTATTCCATATTTGACTTAAGGAACTTTATCTATGCTCATTTCAATCTCTGGTTTTATGCAGCACCCCAACTCACCTTTACCCTTAAGCAAGCATAAGTTGGTTTTCTAAATTTGAGACCCTGTTCTGTTCTGTAATTCAGTTCCTGTGTAGCCAAGTTTACATTCCGTGTATTAGTGATATCTTATGATGTTTCTTTTTCTGTGTGACTTATTTCATTTAGAATCATCATACCTGAATCCACTCATTGTGATGCTAAGGGCCTGATGACATAGATTTCATTGCTGAGTGATATTGCTTTGTAAGTAAATACCACAACTTCTTTATCCATTTTTCACTTTCTGCGATGTTGAACTTGTACTGTAAACGAGGTTCTTGTAAACAGAGGCGTCCCAAACTTTGGGGTGGCTGTGTCTTTTTGATTTTAATTTCCCTAAGCTATAGGACCATAAGTGGCAGTGCCCTAGGCTCTGTTGCTTTGTTTTTTAGATGTGTCAGGAAACACCATACACTTCTCCCGAGTGTCTGTTGGCAATTTTCATCCCGCCCATCAGCATAACAAGGCTCCCAGTTCTCCATGGCCTGTCCTGCCTTTCTGGATTTTACACTTTTTTCAGATGGCCCTTTTGACCGGGGGGAAGTGAGACTTCATTGTAGTGCAGATTTCCTTTGCAAGCTTGATTGGTTGGCCAAAAAGGGCATATGCGTTTTTTCCTGAATATATTCAGGAGAAAACACATACGCCCTTTTTGGCCAAGTGCATCATTGTGGACGTTCTGCCTCTTTTCCTATGCTTTCAATGCAATTCCAGTCTACCTCCTGAAATCGGTTTCCTGCAATTCTGCCCCGCTTTCAAGTCCTCTTGGCAGCCTTACTTCAGTCTATTTTTGGACGATAGCTGTCATTTATAACTCTGCAGGTTTGTGAATTACAGTGCCCCTGAGCTCCTTTCTTCAACTCGCTTTCTTGTGACCTGGCCGCAACACCGCAGGATGGCTTCAGGCCCTAATCTGGTTCTGGCCCGGCATGGTGAGCCTTTGGTTAATTCCTCTTCCTGGTGGGAAATGAGAGTTAAATTTGCCCGTCCAGACACCTCCAGCTAGCCTCTCATTGGTTCTCGCTATTCCTGTTCATCTTCCACAGAAATTGCAAACTGGGCCAAACAGGAGGTTAAAGGGACTGACTCTCCAAGTGGGGAGAGTGTAAGTAAAGCTTCTGGAATGTTGCACCCGAGTACCAGGGGAGGAAATCTGAGACATATTTGAACACGTCTCCCGATCACATGGTTGATCATACTCTAGGTTCCACATGCATGTTTTAGCTGAAGGAAGAATATCTTAAACCTGCAAAGTTAAGACCCGTGTAATGGGTACCATGCAATATGACTTCAAAGGGTCTTCATTTGCTCACCGAACCTCTCCAATCCTATCACTGCTGCGTTTATGCCCCTGTACACATGCTTGATTCTCTTTCGGAGACATAGCAATCCATAGGTTTTAAGATACTTACTAGTCAGGTACATTCTTAGGCGTTTAATATGGGGTGTTGAGTCCATATCGTTGAGCAAGGAGTAGCTCTTGTCTATTCCATATTTGGCTTAAGGAACTTCATCTCTGCTCATTTCAATCTCTGGTTTTATGCAGCACCCCAACTCACCTTTACCTTTAAGCAAGAATAAGTTGGTTTTCTAAATTTGAGACCCTGTTCTGTTCTGTAATTCAGTTCCTGTGTAGCCAAGTTTACATTCCGTGTATTAGTGATATCTTATGATGTTTCTTTTTCTGTGTGACTTATTTCAGTTAGAATCATCATACCTGAATCCACTCATTGTGCTGCTAAGGGCCTGATGACACAGATTTCATTGCTGAGGATATTGCTTTGTAAGTAAATACCACAACTTCTTTATCCATTTTTCACTTTCTGCGATGTTGAACTTGTACTGTAAACGAGGTTCTTGTAAACAGAGGCGTTCCAAACTTTGGGGTGGCTGTGTCTTTTTGATTTTAATTTCCCTAAGCTATAGGACCATAAGTGGCAGTGCCCTAGGCTCTGTTGCTTTGTTTTTTAGATGTTTCAGGAAACACCAGACACTTCTCCCGAGTGTCTGTTGGCAATTTACATCCCGCCCATCAGCATAACAAGGCTCCCAGTTCTCCATGGCCTGTCCTGCCTTTCTGGATTTTACACTTTTTTCAGATGGCCCTTTTGACCGGGGGGAAGTGAGACTTCATTGTAGTGCAGATTTCCTTTGCAAGCTTGCTTGGTTGGCCAAAAAGGGCGTATGCGTTTTTTCCTGAATATATTCAGGAAAAAACGCATACGCCCTTTTTGGCCAAGTGCATCATTGTGGACGTTCTGCCTCTTTTCCTATGCTTTCAATGCAATTCCAGTCTACCTCCTGAAATCGGTTTCCTGCAATTCTGCCCCGCTTTCAAGTCCTCTTGGCAGCCTTACTTCAGTCTATTTTTGGACGATAGCTGTCATTTATAACTCTGCAGGTTTGTGAATTACAGTGCCCCTGAGCTCCTTTCTTCAAGTCGCTTTCTTTTGAGCTGGCCGCAACACCGCAGGATGGCTTCAGGCCCTAATCTGGTTCCGGTACGGCACGCTGAGCCTTTGGTTATTTCCTCTTCCTGGTGGGAAATGAGAGTTAAATTTGCCCGTCCAGACACCTCCAGCTAGCCTCTCATTGGTTCTCGCTATTCCTGTTCATCTTCCGCAGAAATTGCAAACTGGGCCAAACAGGAGGTTAAAGGCGCTGACTCTCCAAGTGGGGAGAGTGTTAGTAAAGCATCTGGAATGTTGCACCCGAGTACCAGGGGAGGAAAACTGAGACATATTTGAACACGTCTCCCGTTCACATGGTTGATCATACTTGGGTTCCACATGCATGTTTTAGCTGAAGGAAGAATACCTTAAACCTGGAGAGTTGAGACGCGTGTAATGGGTACCATGCAATATGACTTCAAAGGGTCTTCATTTGCTCACCGAACCTCTCCAATCCTATCACTGCTGCGTTTATGCCCCTGTACACATGCTTGATTCTCTTTTGGAGACATAGCAATCCATAGGTTTTACGATAATTACTAGTCAGGTACATTCTTAGGCGTTTAATATGCGGTGTTGAGTCCATTTCGTTGAGCAAGGAGTAGCTCTTGTCTATTCCATATTTGACTTAAGGAACTTTATCTGTGCTCATTTCAATCTCTGGTTTTATGCAGCACCCCAACTCACCTTTACCCTTAAGCAAGCATAAGTTGGTTTTCTAAATTTGAGACCCTGTTCTGTTCTGTAATTCAGTTCCTGTGTAGCCAAGTTTACATTCCGTGTATTAGTGATATCTTATGATGTTTCTTTTTCTGTGTGACTTATTTCAGTTAGAATCATCATACCTGAATCCACTCATTGTGATGCTAAGTGCCTGATGACATAGATTTCATTGCTGAGTGATATTGCTTTGTAAGTAAATACCACAACTTCTTTATCCATTTTTCACTTTCTGCGATGTTGAACTTGTACTGTAAACGAGGTTCTTGTAAACAGAGGCATCCCAAACTTTGGGGTGGCTGTGTCTTTTTGATTTTAATTTCCCTAAGCTATAGGACCATAAGTGGCAGTGCCCTAGGCTCTGTTGCTTTGTTTTTTAGATGTTTCAGGAAACACCATACACTTCTCCCGAGTGTCTGTTGGCAATTTACATCCCGCCCATCAGCATAACAAGGCTCCCAGTTCTCCATGGCCTGTCCTGCCTTTCTGGATTTTACACTTTTTTCAGATGGCCCTTTTGACCGGGGGGAAGTGAGACTTCATTGTAGTGCAGATTTCCTTTGCAAGCTTGCTTGGTTGGCCAAAAAGGGCGTATGCGTTTTTTCCTGAATATATTCAGGAAAAAACGCATACGCCCTTTTTGGCCAAGTGCATCATTGTGGACGTTCTGCCTCTTTTCCTATGCTTTCAATGCAATTCCAGTCTACCTCCTGAAATCGGTTTCCTGCAATTCTGCCCCGCTTTCAAGTCCTCTTGGCAGCCTTACTTCAGTCTATTTTTGGACGATAGCTGTCATTTATAACTCTGCAGGTTTGTGAATTACAGTGCCCCTGAGCTCCTTTCTTCAACTCGCTTTCTTGTGACCTGGCCGCAACACCGCAGGATGGCTTCAGGCCCTAATCTGGTTCCGGCACGGCACGCTGAGCCTTTGGTTATTTCCTCTTCCTGGTGGGAAATGAGAGTTAAATTTGCCCGTCCAGACACCTCCAGCTAGTCTCTCATTGGTTCTCGCTATTCCTGTTCATCTTCCGCAGAAATTGCAAACTGGGCCAAACAGGTGGTTAAAGGGACTGACTCTCCAAGTGGGGAGAGTGTTAGTAAAGCGTCTGGAATGTTGCACCCGAGTACCAGGGGAGGAAAACTGAGACATATTTGAACACGTCTCCCGTTCACATGGTTGATCATACTTGGGTTCCACATGCATGTTTTAGCTGAAGGAAGAATATCTTAAACCTGGAAAGTTAAGACCCGTGTAATGGGTACCATGCAATATGACTTCAAAGGCTCTTCATTTGCTCACCGAACCTCTCCAATCCTATCACTGCTGCGTTTATGCCCCTGTAAACATGCTTGATTCTCTTTCGGAGACATAGCAATCCATAGGTTTTAAGATACTTACTAGTCAGGTACATTCTTAGGCGTTTAATATGGGGTGTTGAGTCCATATCGTTGAGCAAGGAGTAGCTCTTGTCTATTCCATATTTGGCTTAAGGAACTTTATCTGTGCTCATTTCAATCTCTGGTTTTATGCAGCACCCCAACTCACCTTTACCTTTAAGCAAGAATAAGTTGGTTTTCTAAATTTGAGACCCTGTTCTGTTCTGTAATTCAGTTCCTGTGTAGCCAAGTTTACATTCCGTGTATTACTGATATCTTATGATGTTTCTTTTTCTGTGTGACTTATTTCAGTTAGAATCATCATACCTGAATCCACTCATTGTGCTGCTAAGGGCCTGATGACACAGATTTCATTGCTGAGTGATATTGCTTTGTAAGTAAATACCACAACTTCTTTATCCATTTTTCACTTTCTGCGATGTTGAACTTGTACTGTAAACGAGGTTCTTGTAAACAGAGGCGTCCCAAACTTTGGGGTGGCTGTGTCTTTTTGATTTTAATTTCCCTAAGCTATAGGACCATAAGTGGCAGTGCCCTAGGCTCTGTTGCTTTGTTTTTTAGATGTGTCAGGAAACACCATACACTTCTCCCGAGTGTCTGTTGGCAATTTTCATCCCGCCCATCAGCATAACAAGGCTCCCAGTTCTCCATGGCCTGTCCTGCCTTTCTGGATTTTACACTTTTTTCAGATGGCCCTTTTGACCGGGGGGAAGTGAGACTTCATTGTAGTGCAGATTTCCTTTGCAAGCTTGATTGGTTGGCCAAAAAGGGCATATGCGTTTTTTCCTGAATATATTCAGGAGAAAACACATACGTCCTTTTTGGCCAAGTACATCATTGTGGACGTTCTGCCTCTTTTCCTATGCTTTCAATGCAATTCCAGTCTACCTCCTGAAATCGGTTTCCTGCAATTCTGCCCCGCTTTCAAGTCCTCTTGGCAGCCTTACTTCAGTCTATTTTTGGACGATAGCTGTCATTTATAACTCTGCAGGTTTGTGAATTACAGTGCCCCTGAGCTCCTTTCTTCAACTCGCTTTCTTGTGACCTGGCCGCAACACCGCAGGATGGCTTCAGGCCCTAATCTGGTTCTGGCCCGGCATGGTGAGCCTTTGGTTAATTCCTCTTCCTGGTGGGAAATGAGAGTTAAATTTGCCCGTCCAGACACCTCCAGCTAGCCTCTCATTGGTTCTCGCTATTCCTGTTCATCTTCCACAGAAATTGCAAACTGGGCCAAACAGGAGGTTAAAGGGACTGACTCTCCAAGTGGGGAGAGTGTAAGTAAAGCTTCTGGAATGTTGCACCCGAGTACCAGGGGAGGAAATCTGAGACATATTTGAACACGTCTCCCGATCACATGGTTGATCATACTCTAGGTTCCACATGCATGTTTTAGCTGAAGGAAGAATATCTTAAACCTGCAAAGTTAAGACCCGTGTAATGGGTACCATGCAATATGACTTCAAAGGGTCTTCATTTGCTCACCGAACCTCTCCAATCCTATCACTGCTGCGTTTATGCCCCTGTACACATGCTTGATTCTCTTTCGGAGACATAGCAATCCATAGGTTTTAAGATACTTACTAGTCAGGTACATTCTTAGGCGTTTAATATGGGGTGTTGAGTCCATATCGTTGAGCAAGGAGTAGCTCTTGTCTATTCCATATTTGGCTTAAGGAACTTCATCTCTGCTCATTTCAATCTCTGGTTTTATGCAGCACCCCAACTCACCTTTACCTTTAAGCAAGAATAAGTTGGTTTTCTAAATTTGAGACCCTGTTCTGTTCTGTAATTCAGTTCCTGTGTAGCCAAGTTTACATTCCGTGTATTAGTGATATCTTATGATGTTTCTTTTTCTGTGTGACTTATTTCAGTTAGAATCATCATACCTGAATCCACTCATTGTGCTGCTAAGGGCCTGATGACACAGATTTCATTGCTGAGGATATTGCTTTGTAAGTAAATACCACAACTTCTTTATCCATTTTTCACTTTCTGCGATGTTGAACTTGTACTGTAAACGAGGTTCTTGTAAACAGAGCCGTTCCAAACTTTGGGGTGGCTGTGTCTTTTTGATTTTAATTTCCCTAAGCTATAGGACCATAAGTGGCAGTGCCCTAGGCTCTGTTGCTTTGTTTTTTAGATGTTTCAGGAAACACCAGACACTTCTCCCGAGTGTCTGTTGGCAATTTACATCCCGCCCATCAGCATAACAAGGCTCCCAGTTCTCCATGGCCTGTCCTGCCTTTCTGGATTTTACACTTTTTTCAGATGGCCCTTTTGACCGGGGGGAAGTGAGACTTCATTGTAGTGCAGATTTCCTTTGCAAGCTTGCTTGGTTGGCCAAAAAGGGCGTATGCGTTTTTTCCTGAATATATTCAGGAAAAAACGCATACGCCCTTTTTGGCCAAGTGCATCATTGTGGACGTTCTGCCTCTTTTCCTATGCTTTCAATGCAATTCCAGTCTACCTCCTGAAATCGGTTTCCTGTAATTCTGCCCCGCTTTCAAGTCCTCTTGGCAGCCTTACTTCAGTCTATTTTTGGACGATAGCTGTCATTTATAACTCTGCAGGTTTGTGAATTACAGTGTCCCTGAGCTCCTTTCTTCAAGTCGCTTTCTTTTGAGCTGGCCGCAACACCGCAGGATGGCTTCAGGCCCTAATCTGGTTCCGGTACGGCACGCTGAGCCTTTGGTTATTTCCTCTTCCTGGTGGGAAATGAGAGTTAAATTTGCCCGTCCAGACACCTCCAGCTAGCCTCTCATTGGTTCTCGCTATTCCTGTTCATCTTCCGCAGAAATTGCAAACTGGGCCAAACAGGAGGTTAAAGGCACTGACTCTCCAAGTGGGGAGAGTGTTAGTAAAGCGTCTGTAATGTTGCACCCGAGTACCAGGGAAGGAAAACTGAGACATATTTGAACACGTCTCCCGTTCACATGGTTGATCATACTTGGGTTCCACATGCATGTTTTAGCTGAAGGAAGAATACCTTAAACCTGGAGAGTTGAGACGCGTGTAATGGGTACCATGCAATATGACTTCAAAGGGTCTTCATTTGCTCACCGAACCTCTCCAATCCTATCACTGCTGCGTTTATGCCCCTGTACACATGCTTGATTCTCTTTTGGAGACATAGCAATCCATAGGTTTTACGATAATTACTAGTCAGGTACATTCTTAGGCGTTTAATATGCGGTGTTGAGTCCATTTCGTTGAGCAAGGAGTAGCTCTTGTCTATTCCATATTTGACTTAAGGAACTTTATCTGTGCTCATTTCAATCTCTGGTTTTATGCAGCACCCCAACTCACCTTTACCCTTAAGCAAGCATAAGTTGGTTTTCTAAATTTGAGACCCTGTTCTGTTCTGTAATTCAGTTCCTGTGTAGCCAAGCTTACATTCCGTGTATTAGTGATATCTTATGATGTTTCTTTTTCTGTGTGACTTATTTCAGTTAGAATCATCATACCTGAATCCACTCATTGTGATGCTAAGTGCCTGATGACATAGATTTCATTGCTGAGTGATATTGCTTTGTAAGTAAATACCACAACTTCTTTATCCATTTTTCACTTTCTGCGATGTTGAACTTGTACTGTAAACGAGGTTCTTGTAAACAGAGGCATCCCAAACTTTGGGGTGGCTGTGTCTTTTTGATTTTAATTTCCCTAAGCTATAGGACCATAAGTGGAAGTGCCCTAGGCTCTGTTGCTTTGTTTTTTAGATGTTTCAGGAAACACCATACACTTCTCCTGAGTGTCTGTTGGTAATTTACATCCCGCCCATCAGCATAACAAGGCTCCCAGTTCTCCATGGCCTGTCCTGCCTTTCTGGATTTTACACTTTTTTCAGATGGCCCTTTTGACCGGGGGGAAGTGAGACTTCATTGTAGTGCAGATTTCCTTTGCAAGCTTGCTTGGTTGGCCAAAAAGGGCGTATGCGTTTTTTCCTGAATATATTCAGGAAAAAACGCATACGCCCTTTTTGGCCAAGTGCATCATTGTGGACGTTCTGCCTCTTTTCCTATGCTTTCAATGCAATTCCAGTCTACCTCCTGAAATCGGTTTCCTGCAATTCTGCCCCGCTTTCAAGTCCTCTTGGCAGCCTTACTTCAGTCTATTTTTGGACGATAGCTGTCATTTATAACTCTGCAGGTTTGTGAATTACAGTGCCCCTGAGCTCCTTTCTTCAACTCGCTTTCTTGTGACCTGGCCGCAACACCGCAGGATGGCTTCAGGCCCTAATCTGGTTCCGGCACGGCACGCTGAGCCTTTGGTTATTTCCTCTTCCTGGTGGGAAATGAGAGTTAAATTTGCCCGTCCAGACACCTCCAGCTAGTCTCTCATTGGTTCTCGCTATTCCTGTTCATCTTCCGCAGAAATTGCAAACTGGGCCAAACAGGAGGTTAAAGGGACTGACTCTCCAAGTGGGGAGAGTGTTAGTAAAGCGTCTGGAATGTTGCACCCGAGTACCAGGGGAGGAAAACTGAGACATATTTGAACACGTCTCCCGTTCACATGGTTGATCATACTTGGGTTCCACATGCATGTTTTAGCTGAAGGAAGAATATCTTAAACCTGGAAAGTTAAGACCCGTGTAATGGGTACCATGCAATATGACTTCAAAGGCTCTTCATTTGCTCACCGAACCTCTCCAATCCTATCACTGCTGCGTTTATGCCCCTGTAAACATGCTTGATTCTCTTTCGGAGACATAGCAATCCATAGGTTTTAAGATACTTACTAGTCAGGTACATTCTTAGGCGTTTAATATGGGGTGTTGAGTCCATATCGTTGAGCAAGGAGTAGCTCTTGTCTATTCCATATTTGGCTTAAGGAACTTTATCTGTGCTCATTTCAATCTCTGGTTTTATGCAGCACCCCAACTCACCTTTACCTTTAAGCAAGAATAAGTTGGTTTTCTAAATTTGAGACCCTGTTCTGTTCTGTAATTCAGTTCCTGTGTAGCCAAGTTTACATTCCGTGTATTACTGATATCTTATGATGTTTCTTTTTCTGTGTGACTTATTTCAGTTAGAATCATCATACCTGAATCCACTCATTGTGCTGCTAAGGGCCTGATGACACAGATTTCATTGCTGAGTGATATTGCTTTGTAAGTAAATACCACAACCTCTTTATCCATTTTTCACTTTCTGCGATGTTGAACTTGTACTGTAAACGAGGTTCTTGTAAACAGAGCCGTTCCAAACTTTGGGGTGGCTGTGTCTTTTTGATTTTAATTTCCCTAAGCTATAGGACCATAAGTGGAAGTGCCCTAGGTTCTGTTGCTTTGTTTTTTAGATGTTTCAGGAAACACCATACACTTCTCCCGAGTGGTTGTTGGCAATTTACATCCCGCCCATCAGCATAACAAGGCTCCCAGTTCTCCATGGCCTGTCCTGCCTTTCTGGATTTTACACTTTTTTCAGATGGCCCTTTTGACCGGGGGGAAGTGAGACTTCATTGTAGTGCAGATTTCCTTTGCAAGCTTGCTTGGTTGGCCAAAAAGGGCGTATGCGTTTTTTCCTGAATATATTCAGGAAAAAACGCATACGCACTTTTCGGCCAAGTGCATCATTGTGGACGTTCTGCCTCTTTTCCTATGCTTTCAATGCAATTCCAGTCTACCTCCTGAAATCGGTTTCCTGCAATTCTGCCCCACTTTCAAGTCCTCTTGGCAGCCTTACTTCAGTATATTTTTGGACGATAGCTGTCATTTATAACTCTGCAGGTTTGTGCATTACAGTGCCCCTGAGCTCTTTTCTTCAACTCGGTTTCTTTTGAGCTGGCCGCAACACCGCAGGATGGCTTCAGGCCCTAATCTGGTTCCGGTACGGCACGCTGAGCCTTTGGTTATTTCCTCTTCCTGGTGGGAAATGAGAGTTAACTTTGCCCGTCCAGACACCTCCAGCTAGCCTCTCATTGGTTCTCGCTATTCCTGTTGATCTTCCGCAGAAATTGCAAACTGGGCCAAACAGGAGGTTAAAGGCGCTGACTCTCCAAGTGGGGAGAGTGTTAGTAAAGCGTCTGGAATGTTGCACCCGAGTACCAGGGGAGGAAAACTGAGACATATTTGAACATGTCTCCCGATCATATGTTTGATCATACTCTGGGTTCCACATGCATGTTTTAGCTGAAGGAAGAATACCTTAAACCTGGAGAGTTGAGACCCGTGTAATGGGTACCATGCAATATGACTTCAAAGGGTCTTCATTTGCTCACCGAACCTCTCCAATCCTATCACTGCTGCGTTTATGCCCTTGTACACATGCTTGATTCTCTTTCGCAGACATAACAATCCATAGGTTTTAAGATACTTACTAGTCAGGTACATTCTTAGGCGTTTAATATGCGCTGTTGAGTCCATTTCGTTGAGCAAGGAGTAGCTCTTGTCTATTCCATATTTGGCTTAAGGAACTTTATCTGTGCTCATTTCAATCTCTGGTTTTATGCAGCACCCCAACTCACCTTTCCCCTTAAGCAAGCATAAGTTGGTTTTCTAAATTTGAGAACCTGTTCTGTTTTGGAATTCAGTTCCTGTGTAGCCAAGTTTACATTCCGTGTATTAGTGATATCTTATGATGTTTCTTTTTCTGTGTGACTTATTTCAGTTAGAATCATCATACCTGAATCCACTCATTGTGCTGCTAAGGGCCTGATGACATAGATTTCATTGCTGAGTGATATTGCTTTGTAAGTCAATACCACAACTTCTTTATCCATTTTTCACTTTCTGCGATGTTGAACTTGTACTGTAAACGAGGTTCTTGTAAACAGAGCCGTTCCAAACTTTGGGGTGGCTGTGTCTTTTTTATTTTAATTTCCCTAAGCTATAGGACCATAAGTGGAAGTGCCCTAGGCTCTGTTGCTTTGTTTTTTAGATGTTTCAGGAAACACCATACACTTCTCCCAAGTGTCTGTTGGCAATTTACATCCCGCCCATCAGCATAACAAGGCTCCCAGTTCTCAATGGCCTGTTGCCTTTCTGGATTTTACACTTTTTTCAGATGGCCCTTTTGACCGGGGGGAAGTGAGACTTCATTGTAGTGCAGATTTCCTTTGCAAGCTTGCTTGGTTGGCCAAAAAGGGCGTATGCGTTTTTTCCTGAATATATTCAGGAAAAAACGCATACGCCCTTTTTAGCCAAGTGCATCATTGTGGACGTTTTGCCTCTTTTCCTATGCTTTCAGTGCAATTCCAGTCTACCTCCTGAAATCGGTTTCCTGCAATTCTGCCCCGCTTTCAAGTCCTCTTGGCAGCCTTACTTCAGTCTATTTTTGGACGATAGCTGTCATTTATAACTCTGCAGGTTTGTGAATTACAGTGCCCCTGAGCTCCTTTCTTCAAATCGCTTTCTTTTGAGCTGGCCGCAACACCGCAGGATGGCTTCAGGCCCTAATCTGGTTCCGGCCCGGCATGCTGAGCCTTTGGTTAATTCCTCTTCCTGGTGGGAAATGAGAGTTAAATTTGCCCGTCCAGACACCTCCAGCTAGCCTCTCATTGGTTCTCGCTATTCCTGTTCATCTTCCGCAGAAATTGCAAACTGGGCCAAACAGGAGGTTAAAGGGACTGACTCTCCAAGTGGGGAGAGTGTTAGTAAAGCGTCTGGAATGTTGCACCCGAGTACCAGGGGAGGAAAACTGAGACATATTTGAACACATCTCCCGATCACATGGTTGATCATACTCTAGGTTCCACATGCATGTTTTAGCTGAAGGAAGAATACCTTAAACCTGGGTAGTTGAAACCCGTGGAATGGGTACCATGCAATATGACTTCAAAGGGTCTTCATTTGCTCACCGAACCTCTCCAATCCTATCACTGCTGCGTTTATGCCCCTGTACACATGCTTGATTCTCTTTCGGAGACATAGCAATCCATAGGTTTTAAGATACTTACTAGTCAGGTACATTCTTAGGCGTTTAATATGGGGTGTTGAGTCCATTTCGTTGAGCAAGGAGTAGCTCTTGTCTATTCCATATTTGGCTTAAGGAACTTTATCTGTGCTCATTTCAATCTCTGGTTTTATGCAGCAGCCCAACTCACCTTTACCCTTAAGCAAGAATAAGATGGTTTTCTAAATTTGAGACCCTGTTCTGTTCTGTAATTCAGTTCCTGTGTAGCCAAGTTTACATTCCATGTATTACTGATATCTTATGATGTTTCTTTTTCTGTGTGACTTATTTCAGTTAGAATCATCATACTTGAATCCACTCATTGTGCTGCTAAGGGCCTGATGACACAGATTTCATTGCTGAGTGATATTGCTTTGTAAGTAAATACCACAACTTCTTTATCCATTTTTCACTTTCTGCGATGTTGAACTTGTACTGTAAACGAGGTTCTTGTAAACAGAGGCGTCCCAAACTTTGGGGTGGCTGTGTCTTTTTGATTTTAATTTCCCTAAGCTATAGGACCATAAGTGGCAATGCCCTAGGCTCTGTTGCTTTGTTTTTTAGATGTTTCAGGAAACACCATACACTTCTCCCGAGTGTCTGTTGGCAATTTACATCCCGCCCATCAGCATAACAAGGCTCCCAGTTCTCCATGGCCTGTCCTGCCTTTCTGGATTTTACACTTTTTTCAGATGGCCCTTTTGACCGGGGGGAAGTGAGACTTCATTGTAGTGCAGATTTCCTTTGCAAGCTTGCTTGGTTGGCCAAAAAGGGCGTATGCGTTTTTTCCTGAATATATTCAGGAAAAAACGCATACGCCCTTTTTGGCCAAGTGCATCATTGTGGACGTTCTGCCTCTTTTCCTATGCTTTCAATGCAATTCCAGTCTACCTCCTGAAATCGGTTTCCTGCAATTCTGCCCCGCTTTCAAGTCCTCTTGGCAGCCTTACTTCAGTCTATTTTTGGACGATAGCTTTCATTTATAACTCTGCAGGTTTGTGAATTACAGTGCCCCTGAGCTCCTTTCTTCAACTCGCTTTCTTTTGAGCTGGCCGCAACACCGCAGGATGGCTTCAGGCCCTAATCTGGTTCCGGTACAGCACGCTGAGCCTTTGGTTATTTCCTCTTCCTGGTGGGAAATGAGAGTTAAATTTGCCCGTCCAGACACCTCCAGCTAGCCTCTCATTGGTTCTCGCTATTCCTGTTCATCTTCCGCAGAAATTGCAAACTGGGCCAAACAGGAGGTTAAAGGCGCTGACTCTCCAAGTGGGGAGAGTGTTAGTAAAGCGTCTGGAATGTTGCACCCGAGTACCAGGGGAGGAAAACTGAGACATATTTGAACACGTCTCCCATTCACATGGTTGATCATACTTGGGTTCCACATGCATGTTTTAGCTGAAGGAAGAATACCTTAAACCTGGAGAGTTGAGACCCGTGTAATGGGTACCATGCAATATGACTTCAAAGGGTCTTCATTTGCTCACCGAACCTCTCCAATCCTATCACTGCTGCGTTTATGCCCCTGTACACATGCTTGATTCTCTTTTGGAGACATAGCAAACCATAGGTTTTACGATACTTACTAGTCAGGTACATTCTTAGGCGTTTAATATGCGGTGTTGAGTCCATTTCGTTGAGCAAGGAGTAGCTCTTGTCTATTCCATATTTGACTTAAGGAACTTTATCTGTGCTCATTTCAATCTCTGGTTTTATGCAGCACCCCAACTCACCTTTCCCCTTAAGCAAGCATAAGTTGGTTTTCTAAATTTGAGACCCTGTTCTGTTCTGTAATTCAGTTCCTGTGTAGCCAAGTTTACATTCCGTGTATTACTGATATCTTATGATGTTTCTTTTTCTGTGTGACTTATTTCAGTTAGAATCATCATACCTGAATCCACTCATTGTGATGCTAAGGGCCTGATGACACAGATTTCATTGCTGAGTGATATTGCTTTGTAAGTAAATACCACAACTTCTTTATCCATTTTTCACTTTCTGCGATGTTGAACTTGTACTGTAAACGAGGTTCTTGTAAACAGAGGCGTCCCAAACTTCGGGGTGGCTGTGTCTTTTTGATTTTAATTTCCCTAAGCTATAGGACCATAAGTGGCAGTGCCCTAGGCTCTGTTGCTTTGTTTTCTAGATGTTTCAGGAAACACCATACACTTCTCCCGAGTGTCTGTTGGCAATTTACATCCCGACCATCAGCATAACAAGGCTCCCAGTTCTCCATGGCCTGTCCTGCCTTTCTGGATTTTACACTTTTTTCAGATGGCCCTTTTGACCGGCGGGAAGTGAGACTTCATTGTAGTGCAGATTTCCTTTGCAAGCTTGCTTGGTTGGCCAAAAAGGGCGTATGCGTTTTTTCCTGAATATATTCAGGAAAAAACGCATACGCCCTTTTTGGCCAAGTGCATCATTGTGGACGTTCTGCCTCTTTTCCTATGCTTTCAATGCAATTCCAGTCTACCTCCTGAAATCAGTTTCCTGCAATTCTGCCCCGCTTTCAAGTCCTCTTGGCAGCCTTACTTCAGTCTATTTTTGGACGATAGCTGTCATTTATAACTCTGCAGGTTTGTGAATTACAGTGCCCCTGAGCTCCTTTCTTCAACTCGCTTTCTTGTGACCTGGCCGCAACACCGCAGGATGGCTTCAGGCCCTAATCAGGTTCCGGCCCGGCATGCTGAGCCTTTGGTTCATTCCTCTTCCTGGTGGGAAATGAGAGTTAAATTTGCCCATCCAGACACCTCCAGCTAGCCTCTCATTGGTTTTCGCTATTCCTGTTCATCTTCCGCAGAAATTGCAAACTGGGCCAAACAGGAGGTTAAAGGGACTGACTCTCCAAGTGGGGAGAGTGTTAGTAAAGCATCTGGAATGTTGCACCCGAGTACCAGGGGAGGAAAACTGAGACATATTTGAACACGTCTCCCGATCACATGGTTGATCATACTCTAGGTTGCACATGCATGTTTTAGCTGAAGGAAGAATACCTTAAACCTGGGTAGTTGAAACCCGTGGAATGGGTACCATGCAATATGACATCAAAGGGTCTTCATTTGCTCACCGCACCTCTCCAATCCTTTCACTGCTGCGTTTATGCCCCTGTACACATGCTTGATTCTCTTTCGGAGACATAGCAATCCATAGGTTTTACGATACTTACTAGTCAGGTACATTCTTAGGCGTTTAATATGCGGTGTTGAGTCCATTTCGTTGAGCAAGGAGTAGCTCTTGTCTATTCCATATTTGACTTAAGGAACTTTATCTGTGCTCATTTCAATCTCTGGTTTTATGCAGCACCCCAACTCACCTTTACCCTTAAGCAAGCATAAGTTGGTTTTCTAAATTTGAGACCCTGTTCTGTTCTGTAATTCAGTTCCTGTGTAGCCAAGTTTACATTCCGTGTATTACTGATATCTTATGATGTTTCTTTTTCTGTGTGACTTATTTCAGTTAGAATCATCATACCTGAATCCACTCATTGTGATGCTAAGGGCCTGATGACATAGATTTCATTGCTGAGTGATATTGCTTTGTAAGTAAATACCACAACTTCTTTATCCATTTTTCACTTTCTGCGATGTTGAACTTGTACTGTAAATGAGGTTCTTGTAAACAGAGCCGTTCCAAACTTTGGGGTGGCTGTGTCTTTTTGATTTTAATTTCCCTAAGCTATAGGACCATAAGTGGCAGTGCCCTAGGCTCTGTTGCTTTGTTTTTTAGATGTTTCAGGAAACACCATACACTTCTCCCGAGTGGTTGTTGGCAATTTACATCCCGCCCATCAGCATAACAAGGCTCCCAGTTCTCCATGGCCTGTCCTGCCTTTCTGGATTTTACACTTTTTTCAGATGGCCCTTTTGCCCGGGGGGAAGTGAGACTTCATTGTAGTGCAGATTTCCTTTGCAAGCTTGCTTGGTTGGCCAAAAAGGGCGTATGCGTTTTTTCCTGAATATATTCAGGAAAAAACGCATACGCCCTTTTTGGCCAAGTGCATCATTGTGGACGTTCTGCCTCTTTTCCTATGCTTTCAATGCAATTCCAGTCTAGCTCCTGAAATCAGTTTCCTGCAATTCTGCCCCGCTTTCAAGTCCTCTTGGCAGCCTTACTTCAGTCTATTTTTGGACGATAGCTGTCATTTATAACTCTGCAGGTTTGTGAATTACAGTGCCCCTGAGCTCCTTTCTTCAACTTGCTTTCTTGTGACCTGGCCGCAACACCGCAGGATGGCTTCAGGCCCTAATCTGGTTCCGGCACGGCACGCTGAGCCTTTGGTTATTTCCTCTTCCTGGTGGGAAATGAGAGTTAAATTTGCCCGTCCAGACACCTTCAGCTAGCCTCTCATTGGTTCTCGCTATTCCTGTTCATCTTCCGCAGAAATTGCAAACTGGGCCAAACAGGAGGTTAAAGGCGCTGACTCTCCAAGTGGGGAGAGTGTTAGTAAAGCGTCTGGAATGTTGCACCCGAGTAACAGGGGAGGAAAACTGAGACATATTTGAACACGTCTCCCGTTCACATGGTTGATCATACTTGGGTTCCACATGCATGTTTTAGCTGAAGGAAGAATACCTTAAACCTGGAGAGTTGAGACCCGTGTAATGGGTACCATGCAATATGACTTCAAAGGGTCTTCATTTGCTCACCGAACCTCTCCAATCCTATCACTGCTGCGTTTATGCCCCTGTACACATGCTTGATTCTCTTTCGGAGACATAGCAATCCATAGGTTTTAAGATACTTACAAGTCAGGTACACTCTTAGGCGTTTAATATGCGGTGTTGAGTCCATTTCGTTGAGCAAGGAGTAGCTCTTGTCTATTCCATATTTGGCTTAAGGAACTTTATCTGTGCTCATTTCAATCTCTGGTTTTATGCAGCACCCCAACTCACCTTTACCCTTAAGCAAGCATAAGTTGGTTTTCTAAATTTGAGACCCTGTTCTGTTCTGTAATTCAGTTCCTTTGTAGCCAAGTTTACATTCCGTGTATTACTGATATCTTATGATGTTTCTTTTTCTGTGTGACTTATTTCAGTTAGAATCATCATACCTGAATCCACTCATTGTGCTGCTAAGGGCCTGATGACATACATTTCATTGCTGAGTGATATTGCTTTGTAAGTAAATCCCACAACTTCTTTATCCATTTTTCACTTTCTGCGATGTTGAACTTGTACTGTAAACGAGGTTCTTGTAAACAGAGGCATCCCAAACTTTGGGGTGGCTGTGTCTTTTTGATTTTAATTTCCCTAAGCTATAGGACCATAAGTGGAAGTGCCCTAGGCTCTGTTGCTTTGTTTTTTAGATGTTTCAGGAAACACCATACACTTCTCCCGAGTGGTTGTTGGCAATTTACATCCCGCCCATCAGCATAACAAGGCTCCCAGTTCTCCATGGCCTGTCCTGCCTTTCTGGATTTTACACTTTTTTCAGATGGCCCTTTTGACCGGGGGGATGTGAGACTTCATTGTAGTGCAGATTTCCTTTGCAAGCTTGCTTGGTTGGCCAAAAAGGGCGTATGCGTTTTTTCCTGAATATATTCAGGAAAAAACGCATACGCCCTTTTTGGCCAAGTGCATCATTGTGGACGTTCTGCCTCTTTTCCTATGCTTTCAATGCAATTCCAGTCTACCTCCTGAAATCGGTTTCCTGCAATTCTGCCCCACTTTCAAGTCCTCTTGGCAGCCTTACTTCAGTCTATTTTTGGACGATAGCTGTCATTTATAACTCTGCAGGTTTGTGAATTACAGTGCCCCTGAGCTCCTTTCTTCAACTTGCTTTCTTGTGACCTGGCCGCAACACCGCAGGATGGCTTCAGGCCCTAATCTGGTTCCGGCACGGCACGCTGAGCCTTTGGTTATTTCCTCTTCCTGGTGGGAAATGAGAGTTAAATTTGCCCGTCCAGACACCTCCAGCTAGTCTCTCATTGGTTCTCGCTATTCCTGTTCATCTTCCGCAGAAATTGCAAACTGGGCCAAACAGGAGGTTAAAGGCGCTGACTCTCCAAGTGGGGAGAGTCTTAGTAAAGCGTCTGAAATGTTGCACCCGAGTACCAGGGGAGGAAAACTGAGACATATTTGAACACGTCTCCCGTTCACATGGTTGATCATACTTGGGTTCCACATGCATGTTTTAGCTGAAGGAAGAATACTTTAAACCTGAAAAGTTAAGACCCGTGTAATGGGTACCATGCAATATGACTTCAAAGGGTCTTCATTTGCTCACCGAACCTCTCCAATCCTATCACTGCTGCGTTTATGCCCCTGTACACATGCTTGATTCTCTTTCGGAGACATAGCAATCCATAGGTTTTAGGATACTTACTAGTCAGGTACATTCTTAGGCGTTTAATATGCGGTGTTGAGTCCATTTCGTTGAGCAAGGAGTAGCTCTTGTCTATTCCATATTTGACTTAAGGAACTTTATCTATGCTCATTTCAATCTCTGGTTTTATGCAGCACCCCAACTCACCTTTACCCTTAAGCAAGCATAAGTTGGTTTTCTAAATTTGAGACCCTGTTCTGTTCTGTAATTCAGTTCCTGTGTAGCCAAGTTTACATTCCGTGTATTACTGATATCTTATGATGTTTCTTTTTCTGTGTGACTTATTTCAGTTAGAATCATCATACCTGAATCCACTCATTGTGATGCTAAGGGCCTGATGACATAGATTTCATTGCTGAGTGATATTGCTTTGTAAGTAAATACCACAACTTCTTTATCCATTTTTCACTTTCTGCGATGTTGAACTTGTACTGTAAACGAGGTTCTTGTAAACAGAGGCGTCCCAAACTTTGGGGTGGCTGTGTCTTTTTGAGTTTAATTTCCCTAAGCTATAGGACCATAAGTGGCAGTGCCCTAGGCTCTGTTGCTTTGTTTTTTAGATGTGTCAGGAAACACCATACACTTCTCCCAAGTGTCTGTTGGCAATTTTCATCCCGCCCATCAGCATAACAAGGCTCCCAGTTCTCCATGGCCTGTCCTGCCTTTCTGGATTTTACACTTTTTTCAGAAGGTCCTTTTGACCGGGGGGAAGTGAGACTTCATTGTAGTGCAGATTTCCTTTGCAAGCTTGATTGGTTGGCCAAAAAGGGCATATGCGTTTTTTCCTGAATATATTCAGGAGAAAACACATACGCCCTTTTTGGCCAAGTGCATCATTGTGGACGTTCTGCCTCTTTTCCTATGCTTTCAATGCAATTCCAGTCTACCTCCTGAAATCGGTTTCCTGCAATTCTGCCCCGCTTTCAAGTCCTCTTGGCAGCCTTACTTCAGTCTATTTTTGGACGATAGCTGTCATTTATAACTCTGCAGGTTTGTGAATTACAGTGCCCCTGAGCTCCTTTCTTCAACTCGCTTTCTTGTGACCTGGCCGCAACACCACAGGATGGCTTCAGGCCCTAATCTGGTTCTGGCCCGGCATGCTGAGCCTTTGGTTAATTCCTCTTCCTGGTGGGAAATGAGAGTTAAATTTGCCCGTCCAGACACCTCCAGCTAGCCTCTCATTGGTTCTCGCTATTCCTGTTCATCTTCCGCAGAAATTGCAAACTGGGCCAAACAGGAGGTTAAAGGGACTGACTCTCCAAGTGGGGAGAGTGTAAGTAAAGCTTCTGGAATGTTGCACCCGAGTACCAGGGGAGGAAATCTGAGACATATTTGAACACGTCTCCCGATCACATGGTTGATCATACTCTAGGTTCCACATGCATGTTTTAGCTGAAGGAAGAATATCTTAAACCTGCAAAGTTAAGACCCGTGTAATGGGTACCATGCAATATGACTTCAAAGGGTCTTCATTTGCTCACCGAACCTCTCCAATCCTATCACTGCTGCGTTTATGCCCCTGTACACATGCTTGATTCTCTTTCGGAGACATAGCAATCCATAGGTTTTAAGATACTTACTAGTCAGGTACATTCTTAGGCGTTTAATATGGGGT
The DNA here is from genome assembly GCF_949987515.2 of Delphinus delphis. Lineage (NCBI taxonomy): Eukaryota > Metazoa > Chordata > Mammalia > Artiodactyla > Delphinidae > Delphinus > Delphinus delphis. The sequence continues at coordinate 16,796 of NW_027192933.1, read as the reverse complement.
GTTGAGACCATATCGTTGAGCAAGGAGTAGCTCTTGTCTATTCCATATTTGGCTTAAGGAACTTCATCTCTGCTCATTTCAATCTCTGGTTTTATGCAGCACCCCAACTCACCTTTACCTTTAAGCAAGAATAAGTTGGTTTTCTAAATTTGAGACCCTGTTCTGTTCTGTAATTCAGTTCCTGTGTAGCCAAGTTTACATTCCGTGTATTAGTGATATCTTATGATGTTTCTTTTTCTGTGTGACTTATTTCAGTTAGAATCATCATACCTGAATCCACTCATTGTGCTGCTAAGGGCCTGATGACACAGATTTCATTGCTGAGGATATTGCTTTGTAAGTAAATACCACAACTTCTTTATCCATTTTTCACTTTCTGCGATGTTGAACTTGTACTGTAAACGAGGTTCTTGTAAACAGAGCCGTTCCAAACTTTGGGGTGGCTGTGTCTTTTTGATTTTAATTTCCCTAAGCTATAGGACCATAAGTGGCAGTGCCCTAGGCTCTGTTGCTTTGTTTTTTAGATGTTTCAGGAAACACCAGACACTTCTCCCGAGTGTCTGTTGGCAATTTACATCCCGCCCATCAGCATAACAAGGCTCCCAGTTCTCCATGGCCTGTCCTGCCTTTCTGGATTTTACACTTTTTTCAGATGGCCCTTTTGACCGGGGGGAAGTGAGACTTCATTGTAGTGCAGATTTCCTTTGCAAGCTTGCTTGGTTGGCCAAAAAGGGCGTATGCGTTTTTTCCTGAATATATTCAGGAAAAAACGCATACGCCCTTTTTGGCCAAGTGCATCATTGTGGACGTTCTGCCTCTTTTCCTATGCTTTCAATGCAATTCCTGTCTAGCTCCTGAAATCAGTTTCCTGCAATTCTGCCCCGCTTTCAAGTCCTCTTGGCAGCCTTACTTCAGTCTATTTTTGGACGATAGCTGTCATTTATAACTCTGCAGGTTTGTGAATTACAGTGCCCCTGAGCTCCTTTCTTCAACTTGCTTTCTTGTGACCTGGCCGCAACACCGCAGGATGGCTTCAGGCCCTAATCTGGTTCCGGCACGGCACGCTGAGCCTTTGGTTATTTCCTCTTCCTGGTGGGAAATGAGAGTTAAATTTGCCCGTCCAGACACCTCCAGCTAGTCTCTCATTGGTTCTCGCTATTCCTGTTCATCTTCCGCAGAAATTGCAAACTGGGCCAAACAGGAGGTTAAAGGCGCTGACTCTCCAAGTGGGGAGAGTGTTAGTAAAGCGTCTGAAATGTTGCACCCGAGTACCAGGGGAGGAAAACTGAGACATATTTGAACACGTCTCCCGTTCACATGGTTGATCATACTTGGGTTCCACATGCATGTTTTAGCTGAAGGAAGAATACTTTAAACCTGAAAAGTTAAGACCCGTGTAATGGGTACCATGCAATATGACTTCAAAGGGTCTTCATTTGCTCACCGAACCTCTCCAATCCTATCACTGCTGCGTTTATGCCCCTGTACACATGCTTGATTCTCTTTCGGAGACATAGCAATCCATAGGTTTTAGGATACTTACTAGTCAGGTACATTCTTAGGCGTTTAATATGCGGTGTTGAGTCCATTTCGTTGAGCAAGGAGTAGCTCTTGTCTATTCCATATTTGACTTAAGGAACTTTATCTATGCTCATTTCAATCTCTGGTTTTATGCAGCACCCCAACTCACCTTTACCCTTAAGCAAGCATAAGTTGGTTTTCTAAATTTGAGACCCTGTTCTGTTCTGTAATTCAGTTCCTGTGTAGCCAAGTTTACATTCCGTGTATTACTGATATCTTATGATGTTTCTTTTTCTGTGTGACTTATTTCAGTTAGAATCATCATACCTGAATCCACTCATTGTGATGCTAAGGGCCTGATGACATAGATTTCATTGCTGAGTGATATTGCTTTGTAAGTAAATACCACAACTTCTTTATCCATTTTTCACTTTCTGCGATGTTGAACTTGTACTGTAAACGAGGTTCTTGTAAACAGAGGCGTCCCAAACTTTGGGGTGGCTGTGTCTTTTTGAGTTTAATTTCCCTAAGCTATAGGACCATAAGTGGCAGTGCCCTAGGCTCTGTTGCTTTGTTTTTTAGATGTGTCAGGAAACACCATACACTTCTCCCAAGTGTCTGTTGGCAATTTACATCCCGCCCATCAGCATAACAAGGCTCCCAGTTCTCCATGGCCTGTCCTGCCTTTCTGGATTTTACACTTTTTTCAGAAGGCCCTTTTGACCGGGGGGAAGTGAGACTTCATTGTAGTGCAGATTTCCTTTGCAAGCTTGATTGGTTGGCCAAAAAGGGCATATGCGTTTTTTCCTGAATATATTCAGGAGAAAACACATACGCCCTTTTTGGCCAAGTGCATCATTGTGGACGTTCTGCCTCTTTTCCTATGCTTTCAATGCAATTCCAGTCTACCTCCTGAAATCGGTTTCCTGCAATTCTGCCCCGCTTTCAAGTCCTCTTGGCAGCCTTACTTCAGTCTATTTTTGGACGATAGCTGTCATTTATAACTCTGCAGGTTTGTGAATTACAGTGCCCCTGAGCTCCTTTCTTCAACTCGCTTTCTTGTGACCTGGCCGCAACACCGCAGGATGGCTTCAGGCCCTAATCTGGTTCTGGCCCGGCATGCTGAGCCTTTGGTTAATTCCTCTTCCTGGTGGGAAATGAGAGTTAAATTTGCCCGTCCAGACACCTCCAGCTAGCCTCTCATTGGTTCTCGCTATTCCTGTTCATCTTCCGCAGAAATTGCAAACTGGGCCAAACAGGAGGTTAAAGGGACTGACTCTCCAAGTGGGGAGAGTGTAAGTAAAGCTTCTGGAATGTTGCACCCGAGTACCAGGGGAGGAAATCTGAGACATATTTGAACACGTCTCCCGATCACATGGTTGATCATACTCTAGGTTCCACATGCATGTTTTAGCTGAAGGAAGAATATCTTAAACCTGCAAAGTTAAGACCCGTGTAATGGGTACCATGCAATATGACTTCAAAGGGTCTTCATTTGCTCACCGAACCTCTCCAATCCTATCACTGCTGCGTTTATGCCCCTGTACACATGCTTGATTCTCTTTCGGAGACATAGCAATCCATAGGTTTTAAGATACTTACTAGTCAGGTACATTCTTAGGCGTTTAATATGGGGTGTTGAGTCCATATCGTTGAGCAAGGAGTAGCTCTTGTCTATTCCATATTTGGCTTAAGGAACTTCATCTCTGCTCATTTCAATCTCTGGTTTTATGCAGCACCCCAACTCACCTTTACCTTTAAGCAAGAATAAGTTGGTTTTCTAAATTTGAGACCCTGTTCTGTTCTGTAATTCAGTTCCTGTGTAGCCAAGTTTACATTCCGTGTATTAGTGATATCTTATGATGTTTCTTTTTCTGTGTGACTTATTTCAGTTAGAATCATCATACCTGAATCCACTCATTGTGCTGCTAAGGGCCTGATGACACAGATTTCATTGCTGAGGATATTGCTTTGTAAGTAAATACCACAACTTCTTTATCCATTTTTCACTTTCTGCGATGTTGAACTTGTACTGTAAACGAGGTTCTTGTAAACAGAGCCGTTCCAAACTTTGGGGTGGCTGTGTCTTTTTGATTTTAATTTCCCTAAGCTATAGGACCATAAGTGGCAGTGCCCTAGGCTCTGTTGCTTTGTTTTTTAGATGTTTCAGGAAACACCATACACTTCTCCCGAGTGTCTGTTGGCAATTTACATCCCGCCCATCAGCATAACAAGGCTCCCAGTTCTCCATGGCCTGTCCTGCCTTTCTGGATTTTACACTTTTTTCAGATGGCCCTTTTGACCGGGGGGAAGTGAGACTTCATTGTAGTGCAGATTTCCTTTGCAAGCTTGCTTGGTTGGCCAAAAAGGGCGTATGCGTTTTTTCCTGAATATATTCAGGAAAAAACGCATACGCCCTTTTTGGCCAAGTGCATCATTGTGGACGTTCTGCCTCTTTTCCTATGCTTTCAATGCAATTCCAGTCTACCTCCTGAAATCGGTTTCCTGCAATTCTGCCCCGCTTTCAAGTCCTCTTGGCAGCCTTACTTCAGTCTATTTTTGGACGATAGCTGTCATTTATAACTCTGCAGGTTTGTGAATTACAGTGCCCCTGAGCTCCTTTCTTCAAGTCGCTTTCTTTTGAGCTGGCCGCAACACCGCAGGATGGTTTCAGGCCCTAATCTGGTTCCGGTACGGCACGCTGAGCCTTTGGTTATTTCCTCTTCCTGGTAGGAAATGAGAGTTAAATTTGCCCGTCCAGACACCTCCAGCTAGCCTCTCATTGGTTCTCGCTATTCCTGTTCATCTTCCGCAGAAATTGCAAACTGGGCCAAACAGGAGGTTAAAGGCGCTGACTCTCCAAGTGGGGAGAGTGTTAGTAAAGCGTCTGGAATGTTGCACCCGAGTACCAGGGGAGGAAAACTGAGACATATTTGAACACGTCTCCCGTTCACATGGTTGATCATACTTGGGTTCCACATGCATGTTTTAGCTGAAGGAAGAATACCTTAAACCTGGAGAGTTGAGACGCGTGTAATGGGTACCATGCAATATGACTTCAAAGGGTCTTCATTTGCTCACCGAACCTCTCCAATCCTATCACTGCTGCGTTTATGCCCCTGTACACATGCTTGATTCTCTTTTGGAGACATAGCAATCCATAGGTTTTACGATAATTACTAGTCAGGTACATTCTTAGGCGTTTAATATGCGGTGTTGAGTCCATTTCGTTGAGCAAGGAGTAGCTCTTGTCTATTCCATATTTGACTTAAGGAACTTTATCTGTGCTCATTTCAATCTCTGGTTTTATGCAGCACCCCAACTCACCTTTACCCTTAAGCAAGCATAAGTTGGTTTTCTAAATTTGAGACCCTGTTCTGTTCTGTAATTCAGTTCCTGTGTAGCCAAGTTTACATTCCGTGTATTAGTGATATCTTATGATGTTTCTTTTTCTGTGTGACTTATTTCAGTTAGAATCATCATACCTGAATCCACTCATTGTGATGCTAAGTGCCTGATGACATAGATTTCATTGCTGAGTGATATTGCTTTGTAAGTAAATACCACAACTTCTTTATCCATTTTTCACTTTCTGCGATGTTGAACTTGTACTGTAAACGAGGTTCTTGTAAACAGAGCCGTTCCAAACTTTGGGGTGGCTGTGTCTTTTTGATTTTAATTTCCCTAAGCTATAGGACCATAAGTGGAAGTGCCCTAGGTTCTGTTGCTTTGTTTTTTAGATGTTTCAGGAAACACCATACACTTCTCCCGAGTGGTTGTTGGCAATTTACATCCCGCCCATCAGCATAACAAGGCTCCCAGTTCTCCATGGCCTGTCCTGCCTTTCTGGATTTTACACTTTTTTCAGATGGCCCTTTTGACCGGGGGGAAGTGAGACTTCATTGTAGTGCAGATTTCCTTTGCAAGCTTGCTTGGTTGGCCAAAAAGGGCGTATGCGTGTTTTCCTGAATATATTCAGGAAAAAACGCATACGCACTTTTCGGCCAAGTGCATCATTGTGGACGTTCTGCCTCTTTTCCTATGCTTTCAATGCAATTCCAGTCTACCTCCTGAAATCGGTTTCCTGCAATTCTGCCCCACTTTCAAGTCCTCTTGGCAGCCTTACTTCAGTCTATTTTTGGACGATAGCTGTCATTTATAACTCTGCAGGTTTGTGAATTACAGTGCCCCTGAGCTCCTTTCTTCAACTCGGTTTCTTTTGAGGTGGCCGCAACACCGCAGGATGGCTTCAGGCCCTAATCTGGTTCCGGTACGGCACGCTGAGCCTTTGGTTATTTCCTCTTCCTGGTGGGAAATGAGAGTTAACTTTGCCCGTCCAGACACCTCCAGCTAGCCTCTCATTGGTTCTCGCTATTCCTGTTCATCTTCCGCAGAAATTGCAAACTGGGCCAAACAGGAGGTTAAAGGCGCTGACTCTCCAAGTGGGGAGAGTGTTAGTAAAGCGTCTGGAATGTTGCACCCGAGTACCAGGGGAGGAAAACTGAGACATATTTGAACATGTCTCCCGATCATATGGTTGATCATACTCTGGGTTCCACATGCATGTTTTAGCTGAAGGAAGAATACCTTAAACCTGGAGAGTTGAGACCCGTGTAATGGGTACCATGCAATATGACTTCAAAGGGTCTTCATTTGCTCACCGAACCTCTCCAATCCTATCACTGCTGCGTTTATGCCCTTGTACACATGCTTGATTCTCTTTCGCAGACATAACAATCCATAGGTTTTAAGATACTTACTAGTCAGGTACATTCTTAGGCGTTTAATATGCGGTGTTGAGTCCATTTCGTTGAGCAAGGAGTAGCTCTTGTCTATTCCATATTTGGCTTAAGGAACTTTATCTGTGCTCATTTCAATCTCTGGTTTTATGCAGCACCCCAACTCACCTTTCCCCTTAAGCAAGCATAAGTTGGTTTTCTAAATTTGAGAACCTGTTCTGTTTTGGAATTCAGTTCCTGTGTAGCCAAGTTTACATTCCGTGTATTAGTGATATCTTATGATGTTTCTTTTTCTGTGTGACTTATTTCAGTTAGAATCATCATACCTGAATCCACTCATTGTGCTGCTAAGGGCCTGATGACATAGATTTCATTGCTGAGTGATATTGCTTTGTAAGTCAATACCACAACTTCTTTATCCATTTTTCACTTTCTGCGATGTTGAACTTGTACTGTAAACGAGGTTCTTGTAAACAGAGCCGTTCCAAACTTTGGGGTGGCTGTGTCTTTTTGATTTTAATTTCCCTAAGCTATAGGACCATAAGTGGAAGTGCCCTAGGCTCTGTTGCTTTGTTTTTTAGATGTTTCAGGAAACACCATACACTTCTCCCAAGTGTCTGTTGGCAATTTACATCCCGCCCATCAGCATAACAAGGCTCCCAGTTCTCAATGGCCTGTTGCCTTTCTGGATTTTACACTTTTTTCAGATGGCCCTTTTGACCGGGGGGAAGTGAGACTTCATTGTAGTGCAGATTTCCTTTGCAAGCTTGCTTGGTTGGCCAAAAAGTGCGTATGCGTTTTTTCCTGAATATATTCAGGAAAAAACGCATATGCCCTTTTTAGCCAAGTGCATCATTGTGGACGTTTTGCCTCTTTTCCTATGCTTTCAATGCAATTCCAGTCTACCTCCTGAAATCGGTTTCCTGCAATTCTGCCCCGCTTTCAAGTCCTCTTGGCAGCCTTACTTCAGTCTATTTTTGGACGATAGCTGTCATTTATAACTCTGCAGGTTTGTGAATTACAGTGCCCCTGAGCTCCTTTCTTCAAATCGCTTTCTTTTGAGCTGGCCGCAACACCGCAGGATGGCTTCAGGCCCTAATCTGGTTCCGGCCCGGCATGCTGAGCCTTTGGTTAATTCCTCTTCCTGGTGGGAAATGAGAGTTAAATTTGCCCGTCCAGACACCTCCAGCTAGCCTCTCATTGGTTCTCGCTATTCCTGTTCATCTTCCGCAGAAATTGCAAACTGGGCCAAACAGGAGGTTAAAGGGACTGACTCTCCAAGTGGGGAGAGTGTTAGTAAAGCGTCTGGAATGTTGCACCCGAGTACCAGGGGAGGAAAACTGAGACATATTTGAACACATCTCCCGATCACATGGTTGATCATACTCTAGGTTCCACATGCATGTTTTAGCTGAAGGAAGAATACCTTAAACCTGGGTAGTTGAAACCCGTGGAATGGGTACCATGCAATATGACTTCAAAGGGTCTTCATTTGCTCACCGAACCTCTCCAATCCTATCACTGCTGCGTTTATGCCCCTGTACACATGCTTGATTCTCTTTCGGAGACATAGCAATCCATAGGTTTTAAGATACTTACTAGTCAGGTACATTCTTAGGCGTTTAATATGGGGTGTTGAGTCCATTTCGTTGAGCAAGGAGTAGCTCTTGTCTATTCCATATTTGGCTTAAGGAACTTTATCTGTGCTCATTTCAATCTCTGGTTTTATGCAGCACCCCAACTCACCTTTACCCTTAAGCAAGAATAAGATGGTTTTCTAAATTTGAGACCCTGTTCTGTTCTGTAATTCAGTTCCTGTGTAGCCAAGTTTACATTCCATGTATTACTGATATCTTATGATGTTTCTTTTTCTGTGTGACTTATTTCAGTTAGAATCATCATACTTGAATCCACTCATTGTGCTGCTAAGGGCCTGATGACACAGATTTCATTGCTGAGTGATATTGCTTTGTAAGTAAATACCACAACTTCTTTATCCATTTTTCACTTTCTGCGATGTTGAACTTGTACTGTAAACGAGGTTCTTGTAAACAGAGGCGTCCCAAACTTTGGGGTGGCTGTGTCTTTTTGATTTTAATTTCCCTAAGCTATAGGACCATAAGTGGCAATGCCCTAGGCTCTGTTGCTTTGTTTTTTAGATGTTTCAGGAAACACCATACACTTCTCCCGAGTGTCTGTTGGCAATTTACATCCCGCCCATCAGCATAACAAGGCTCCCAGTTCTCCATGGCCTGTCCTGCCTTTCTGGATTTTACACTTTTTTCAGATGGCCCTTTTGACATGGGGGAAGTGAGACTTCATTGTAGTGCAGATTTCCTTTGCAAGCTTGCTTGGTTGGCCAAAAAGGGCGTATGCGTTTTTTCCTGAATATATTCAGGAAAAAACGCATACGCCCTTTTTGGCCAAGTGCATCATTGTGGACGTTCTGCCTCTTTTCCTATGCTTTCAATGCAATTCCAGTCTACCTCCTGAAATCGGTTTCCTGCAATTCTGCCCCGCTTTCAAGTCCTCTTGGCAGCCTTACTTCAGTCTATTTTTGGACGATAGCTGTCATTTATAACTCTGCAGGTTTGTGAATTACAGTGCCCCTGAGCTCCTTTCTTCAACTCGCTTTCTTTTGAGCTGGCCGCAACACCGCAGGATGGCTTCAGGCCCTAATCTTGTTCCGGCACGGCACGCTGAGCCTTTGGTTATTTCCTCTTCCTGGTGGGAAATGAGAGTTAAATTTGCCCGTCCAGACACCTCCAGCTAGCCTCTCATTGGTTCTCGCTATTCCTGTTCATCTTCCGCAGAAATTGCAAACTGGGCCAAACAGGAGGTTAAAGGGACTGACTCTCCAAGTCGGGAGAGTGTTAGTAAAGCGTCTGGAATGTTGCACCCGAGTACCAGGGTACGAAAACTGAGACATCTTTGAACACATTTCCCGATCACATGGTTGATCATACTCTAGGTTCCACATGCATGTTTTAGCTGAAGGAAGAATACCTTAAACCTGGAGAGTTGAGACGCGTGTAATGGGTACCATGCAATATGACTTCAAAGGGTCTTCATTTGCTCACCGAACCTCTCCAATCCTATCACTGCTGCGTTTATGCCCCTGTACACATGCTTGATTCTCTTTTGGAGACATAGCAAACCATAGGTTTTACGATACTTACTAGTCAGGTACATTCTTAGGCGTTTAATATGCGGTGTTGAGTCCATTTCGTTGAGCAAGGAGTAGCTCTTGTCTATTCCATATTTGACTTAAGGAACTTTATCTGTGCTCATTTCAATCTCTGGTTTTATGCAGCACCCCAACTCACCTTTCCCCTTAAGCAAGCATAAGTTGGTTTTCTAAATTTGAGACCCTGTTCTGTTCTGTAATTCAGTTCCTGTGTAGCCAAGTTTACATTCCGTGTATTACTGATATCTTATGATGTTTCTTTTTCTGTGTGACTTATTTCAGTTAGAATCATCATACCTGAATCCACTCATTGTGATGCTAAGGGCCTGATGACACAGATTTCATTGCTGAGTGATATTGCTTTGTAAGTAAATACCACAACTTCTTTATCCATTTTTCACTTTCTGCGATGTTGAACTTGTACTGTAAACGAGGTTCTTGTAAACAGAGGCGTCCCAAACTTCGGGGTGGCTGTGTCTTTTTGATTTTAATTTCCCTAAGCTATAGGACCATAACTGGCAGTGCCCTAGGCTCTGTTGCTTTGTTTTCTAGATGTTTCAGGAAACACCATACACTTCTCCCGAGTGTCTGTTGGCAATTTACATCCCGCCCATCAGCATAACAAGGCTCCCAGTTCTCCATGGCCTGTCCTGCCTTTCTGGATTTTACACTTTTTTCAGATGGCCCTTTTGACCGGCGGGAAGTGAGACTTCATTGTAGTGCAGATTTCCTTTGCAAGCTTGCTTGGTTGGCCAAAAAGGGCGTATGCGTTTTTTCCTGAATATATTCAGGAAAAAACGCATACGCCCTTTTTGGCCAAGTGCATCATTGTGGACGTTCTGCCTCTTTTCCTATGCTTTCAATGCAATTCCAGTCTACCTCCTGAAATCAGTTTCCTGCAATTCTGCCCCGCTTTCAAGTCCTCTTGGCAGCCTTACTTCAGTCTATTTTTGGACGATAGCTGTCATTTATAACTCTGCAGGTTTGTGAATTACAGTGTCCCTGAGCTCCTTTCTTCAACTCGCTTTCTTGTGACCTGGCCGCAACACCGCAGGATGGCTTCAGGCCCTAATCAGGTTCCGGCCCGGCATGCTGAGCCTTTGGTTCATTCCTCTTCCTGGTGGGAAATGAGAGTTAAATTTGCCCATCCAGACACCTCCAGCTAGCCTCTCATTGGTTTTCGCTATTCCTGTTCATCTTCCGCAGAAATTGCAAACTGGGCCAAACAGGAGGTTAAAGGCGCTGACTCTCCAAGTGGGGAGAGTGTTAGTAAAGCATCTGGAATGTTGCACCCGAGTATCAGGGGAGGAAAACTGAGACATATTTGAACACGTCTCCCGATCACATGGTTGATCATACTCTAGGTTGCACATGCATGTTTTAGCTGAAGGAAGAATACCTTAAACCTGGGTAGTTGAAACCCGTGGAATGGGTACCATGCAATATGACTTCAAAGGGTCTTCATTTGCTCACCGCACCTCTCCAATCCTTTCACTGCTGCGTTTATGCCCCTGTACACATGCTTGATTCTCTTTCGGAGACATAGCAATCCATAGGTTTTACGATACTTACTAGTCAGGTACATTCTTAGGCGTTTAATATGCGGTGTTGAGTCCATTTCGTTGAGCAAGGAGTAGCTCTTGTCTATTCCATATTTGACTTAAGGAACTTTATCTGTGCTCATTTCAATCTCTGGTTTTATGCAGCACCCCAACTCACCTTTACCCTTAAGCAAGCATAAGTTGGTTTTCTAAATTTGAGACCCTGTTCTGTTCTGTAATTCAGTTCCTGTGTAGCCAAGTTTACATTCCGTGTATTACTGATATCTTATGATGTTTCTTTTTCTGTGTGACTTATTTCAGTTAGAATCATCATACCTGAATCCACTCATTGTGCTGCTAAGGGCCTGATGACATAGATTTCATTGCTGAGTGATATTGCTTTGTAAGTAAATACCACAACTTCTTTATCCATTTTTCACTTTCTGCAATGTTGAACTTGTACTGTAAACGAGGTTCTTGTAAACAGAGGCGTCCCAAACTTTGGGGTGGCTGTGTCTTTTTGATTTTAATTTCCCTAAGCTATAGGACCATAAGTGGCAGTGCCCTAGGCTCTGTTGCTTTGTTTTTTAGATGTTTCAGGAAACACCATACACTTCTCCCGAGTGTCTGTTGGCAATTTTCATCCCGCCCATCAGCATAACAAGGCTCCCAGTTCTCCATGGCCTGTCCTGCCTTTCTGGATTTTACACTTTTTTCAGATGGCCCTTTTGACCGGGGGGAAGTGAGACTTCATTGTAGTGCAGATTTCCTTTGCAAGCTTGCTTGGTTGGCCAAAAAGGGCGTATGCGTTTTTTCCTGAATATATTCAGGAAAAAACGCATACGCCCTTTTTGGCCAAGTGCATCATTGTGGACGTTCTGCCTCTTTTCCTATGCTTTCAATGCAATTCCAGTCTACCTCCTGAAATCGGTTTCCTGCAATTCTGCCCCGCTTTCAAGTCCTCTTGGCAGCCTTACTTCAGTCTATTTTTGGACGATAGCTGTCATTTATAACTCTGCAGGTTTGTAAATTACAGTGCCCCTGAGCTCCTTTCTTGAACTCGCTTTCTTTTGAGCTGGCCGCAACACCGCAGGATGGCTTCAGGCCCTAATCTGGTTCCGGCACGGCACGCTGAGCCTTTGGTTATTTCCTCTTCCTGGTGGGAAATGAGAGTTAAATTTGCCCGTCCAGACACCTCCAGCTAGCCTCTCATTGGTTCTCGCTATTCCTGTTCATCTTCCGCAGAAATTGCAAACTGGGCCAAACAGGAGGTTAAAGGGACTGACTCTCCAAGTCGGGAGAGTGTTAGTAAAGCGTCTGGAATGTTGCACCCGAGTACCAGGGTACGAAAACTGAGACATATTTGAACACATTTCCCGATCACATGGTTGATCATACTCTAGGTTCCACATGCATGTTTTAGCTGAAGGAAGAATACCTTAAACCTGGAGAGTTGAGACCCGTGTAATGGGTACCATGCAATATGACTTCAAAGGGTCTTCATTTGCTCACCGAACCTCTCCAATCCTATCACTGCTGCGTTTATGCCCCTGTACACACGCTTGATTCTCTTTTGGAGACATAGCAATCCATAGGTTTTAAGATACTTACTAGTCAGGTACATTCTTAGGCGTTTAATATGGGGTGTTGAGTCCATTTCGTTGAGCAAGGAGTAGCTCTTGTCTATTCCATATTTGGCTTAAGGAACTTTATCTGTGCTCATTTCAATCTCTGGTTTTATGCAGCACCCCAACTCACCTTTACCCTTAAGCAAGCATAAGTTGGTTTTATAAATTTGAGACACTGTTCTGTTTTGGAATTCTGTTCCTGTGTAGCCAAGTTTACATTCCGTGTATTACTGATATCTTATGATGTTTCTTTTTCTGTGTGACTTATTTCAGTTAGAATCATCGTACCTGAATCCACTCATTGTGCTGCTAAGGGCCTGATGACAGAGATTTCATTGCTGAGTGATATTGCTTTGTAAGTAAATACCACAACTTCTTTATCCATTTTTCACTTTCTGCGATGTTGAACTTGTACTGTAAACGAGGTTCTTGTAAACAGAGGCGTCCCAAACATTGGGGTGGCTGTGTCTTTTTGATTTTAATTTCCCTAAGCTATAGGACCATAAGTGGAAGTGCCCTAGGTTCTGTTGCTTTGTTTTTTAGATGTTTCAGGAAACACCATACACTTCTCCCGAGTGGTTGTTGGCAATTTACATCCCGCCCATCAGCATAACAAGGCTCCCATTTCTCCATGGCCTGTCCTGCCTTTCTGGATTTTACACTTTTTTCAGATGGCCCTTTTGACCGGGGAGAAGTGAGACTTCATTGTAGTGCAGATTTCCTTTGCAAGCTTGCTTGGTTGGCCAAAAAGGGCGTATGCGTTTTTTCCTGAATATATTCAGGAAAAAACGCATACGCCCTTTTTGGCCAAGTGCATCATTGTGGACGTTCTGCCTCTTTTCCTATGCTTTCAGTGCAATTCCAGTCTACCTCCTGAAATCGGTTTCCTGCAATTCTGCCCCGCTTTCAAGTCCTCTTGGCAGCCTTACTTCAGTCTATTTTTGGACGATAGCTGTCATTTATAACTCTGCAGGTTTGTGAATTACAGTGCCCCTGAGCTCCTTTCTTCAACTCGCTTTCTTGTGACCTGGCCGCAACACCGCAGGATGGCTTCAGGCCCTAATCTGGTTCCGGCACGGCACGCTGAGCCTTTGGTTATTTCCTCTTCCTGGTAGGAAATGAGAGTTAAATTTGCCCGTCCAGACACCTCCAGCTAGCCTCTCATTGGTTCTCGCTATTCCTGTTCATCTTCCACAGAAATTGCAAACTGGGCCAAACAGGAGGTTAAAGGCGCTGACTCTCCAAGTGGGGAGAGTGTTAGTAAAGCGTCTGGAATGTTGCACCCGAGTACCAGGGGAGGAAAACTGAGACATATTTGAACACGTCTCCCGTTCACATGGTTGATCATACTTGGGTTCCACATGCATGTTTTAGCTGAAGGAAGAATACCTTAAACCTGGAGAGTTAAGACCCGTGTAATGGGTACCATGCAATATGACTTCAAAGGGTCTTCATTTGCTCACCGAACCTCTCCAATCCTATCACTGCTGCGTTTATGCCCCTGTACACATGCTTGATTCTCTTTCGGAGACATAGCAATCCATAGGTTTTAAGATACTTACTAGTCAGGTACATTCTTAGGCGTTTAATATGCGGTGTTGAGTCCATTTCGTTGAGCAAGGAGTAGCTCTTGTCTATTCCATATTTGACTTAAGGAACTTTATCTGTGCTCATTTCAATCTCTGGTTTTATGCAGCACCCCAACTCACCTTTACCCTTAAGCAAGCATAAGTTGGTTTTCTAAATTTGAGACCCTGTTCTGTTCTGTAATTCAGTTCCTGTGTAGCCAAGTTTACATTCCGTGTATTACTGATATCTTATGATGTTTCTTTTTCTGTGTGACTTACTTCAGTTAGAATCATCATACCTGAATCCACTCATTGTGCTGCTAAGGGCCTGATGACACAGATTTCATTGCTGAGTGATATTGCTTTGTAAGTAAATACCACAACTTCTTTATCCATTTTTCACTTTCTGCGATGTTGAACTTGTACTGTAAACGAGGTTCTTGTAAACAGAGCCGTTCCAAACTTTGGGGTGGCTGTGTCTTTTTGATTTTAATTTCCCTAAGCTATAGGACCATAAGTGGCAGTGCCCTAGGCTCTGTTGCTTTGTTTTTTAGATGTTTCAGGAAACACCATACACTTCTCCGGAGTGTCTGTTGGCAATTTACATCCCGCCCATCAGCATAACAAGGCTCCCAGTTCTCCATGGCCTGTCCTGCCTTTCTGGATTTTACACTTTTTTAGATGGCCCTTTTGACCGGGGGGAAGTGAGACTTCATTGTAGTGCAGATTTCCTTTGCAAGCTTGCTTGGTTGGCCAAAAAGGGCGTATGCGTTTTTTCCTGAATATATTCAGGAAAAAACGCATACGCCCTTTTTGGCCAAGTGCATCATTGTGGACCTTCTGCCTCTTTTCCTATGCTTTCAATGCAATTCCAGTCTACCTCCTGAAATCGGTTTCCTGCAATTCTGCCCCGCTTTCAAGTCCTCTTGGCAGCCTTACTTCAGTCTATTTTTGGACGATAGCTGTCATTTATAACTCTGCAGGTTTGTGAATTACAGTGCCCCTGAGCTCCTTTCTTCAACTCGCTTTCTTGTGACCTGGCCGCAACACCGCAGGATGGCTTCAGGCCCTAATCTGCTTCTGGCATGGCACGCCGAGCCTTTGGTTAATTCCTCTTCCTGGTAGGAAATGAGAGTTAAATTTGCCCGTCCAGACACCTCCAGCTAGTCTCCGTTGGTTCTCGCTATTCCTGTTCATCTTCCGCAGAAATTGCAAACTGGGCCAAACAGGAGGTTAAAGGGACTGACTCTCCAAGTGGGGAGAGTGTTAGTAAAGCGTCTGGAATGTTGCACCCGAGTACCAGGGTACGAAAACTGAGACATATTTGAACACGTCTCCCGATCACATGGTTGATCATACTCTAGGTTCCACATGCATGTTTTAGCTGAAGGAAGAATACCTTAAACCTGGGTAGTTGAAACCCGTGGAATGGGTACCATGCAATATGACTTCAAAGGGTCTTCATTTGCTCACCGAACCTCTCCAATCCTATCACTGCTGCGTTTATGCCCCTGTACACATGCTTGATTCTCTTTCGGAGACACAGCAATCCATAGGTTTTAAGATACTTACTAGTCAGGTACATTCTTAGGCGTTTAATATGCGGTGTTGAGTCCATTTCGTTGAGCAAGGAGTAGCTCTTGTCTATTCCATATTTGACTTAAGGAACTTTATCTGTGCTCATTTCAATCTCTGGTTTTATGCAGCACCCCAACTCACCTTTACCCTTAAGCAAGCATAAGTTGGTTTTCTAAATTTGAGACCCTGTTCTGTTCTGTAATTCAGTTCCTGTGTAGCCAAGTTTACATTCCGTGTATTACTGATATCTTATGATGTTTCTTTTTCTGTGTGACTTACTTCAGTTAGAATCATCATACCTGAATCCACTCATTGTGCTGCTAAGGGCCTGATGACACAGATTTTATTGCTGAGTGATATTGCTTTGTAAGTAAATACCACAACTTCTTTATCCATTTTTCACTTTCTGCGATGTTGAACTTGTACTGTAAACGAGGTTCTTGTAAACAGAGCCGTTCCAAACTTTGGGGTGGCTGTGTCTTTTTGATTTTAATTTCCCTAAGCTATAGGACCATAAGTGGAAGTGCCTTAGGTTCTGTTCCTTTGTTTTTTAGTTGTTTCAGGAAACACCATTCACTTCTCCCGAGTGGTTTTTGGCAATTTACATCCCGCCCATCAGCATAACAAGGCTCCCAGTTCTCCATGGCCTGTCCTGCCTTTCTGGATTTTACACTTTTTTGAGATGGCCCTTTTGACCGGGGGGAAGTGAGACTTCATTGTATTGCAGATTTCTTTTGCAAGCTTGCTTGGTTTGCCAAAAAGGGCGTATGCGTTTTTTCCTGAATATATTCAGGAAAAAACGCATACGCCCTTTTTGGCCAAGTGCATCATTGTGGACGTTCTGCCTCTTTTCCTATGCTTTCAATGCAATTCCAGTCTACCTCCTGAAATCAGTTTCCTGCAATTCTGCTCCGCTTTCAAGTCCTCTTGGCAGCCTTACTTCAGTCTATTTTTGGACGATAGCTGTCATTTATAACTCTGCAGGTTTGTGAATTACAGTGCCCCTGAACTCCTTTCTTCAACTCGCTTTCTTT